>NW_026042597.1:0-152810 GCF_023856365.1 Brienomyrus brachyistius | reverse complement strand
GTTCCACAATCAATCCACAGCAACAACAGCTGTCAGCCTCCAGACACAGACACCTTTTCCACTATAAACAGGATAACTCAGCACACATAGATGTTAGGGACAAATACACGCATGTTTGGTCTCGTTTGAATAGGCATGAGACGAGGAGTATTATACTCTCAGATTTAAGGCAGTATAGCTTTTCCTAAGAGAAATACAGAAACTTCGGCTCAACCCACCAAACTGAGAGAGATTCTCTCATGGTAGAACAAGGGAATTACAACCACCCCCTAAAGTGATCTGATTGGCTGGGGACTTGAGAACCAAGGTCAGCAATGCCCCTAAAATTAACCATTGACCGAAATTAGTCAGTCTTCAGAAACATGCCATCACCTGGTCTGGATACTTAAGGAAGGGCTTCAGAAGTAGTCGGGGAGTCACTCTGTAATCAGAGCTCCCGCAGAGAACTGGGTGAAAGTCTATCTGTAGTCAGATACTTTCCACAGAACTTTGTTCACTCTCAGCTGAGGAATGTGAATACATGATATGAAGACAACTGGATCACAACTGGATCACGGGGGAATCATAAGCAGGGAAGAACACACAGGCAAACAGCAGCAGCAACATTAAAGGCAGGACTGAGAAGCACATTTATACAAGGCTAAGCAGGGAGCAAACTAGAGGCACCTGAAATGAGTAACACAAGGGCAGGAAGGAGAGGTAAAACAAACGCGGAACAGGCATGGCACGTTATACCACACTAGGGAGGAAACGGGAGGTTCAGGAGGGCAGGGTGTGGCAGGGATCCGTTTCAAAATTTAATTTTGGCTTGTACAAACCTTGGTAAAAGCTGCAAAAGATCGATCAACCACTTTCTGAGCTATTGTCTTAACAAACAAAGCATCTGTTGGGGTGGCGGTGTCTGGGGAATACCATGTGTAATACACCTTGTGAAGATTTATATGTAAAACAAAATATTTTTTGATTCTATCACACATATAGAAATTATCCATCCATCCATTTTCCAAACCGCTTATCCTATTGGGTCGCGGGGGGTCCGGAGCCTATCCCAGAATCAATGGGCACGAGGCAGGGAACAACCCAGGATGGGGGGCCAGCCCATCGCAGGGCACACTCACACACCATCCACTCACACACACACACCTACGGGCAATTCAGCAACTCCAATTAGCCCCAGCATGTTTTTGGACTGTGGGGGGAAACCGGAGTACCCAGAGGAAACCCCACAACGACATGGGGAGAACATGCAAACTCCACACACATGTGACCCAGGCGGAGACACGAACCCGGGTCCCAGAGGTGTGAGGCGACAGTGCTAACCACTGCACCACCATGCCGCCCCTTATAGAAATTATTCTAGGTTTAAATAGTAATTTAGCTGAGTAACTAGGCTGAAATTCTAGATAGTTGCAATTTTAAGAATTATTACTATTATTCACAGCTTTTAAGCATGCAGTTGGATGACGGATGGATGGATATTCAGCCACCAGAAATGCCAATTGTTGTTAAGAGGATCAAAGTCTGCAAAGTAGTATGCAGGGTTTAAGGCCAGAACACAGCATACTCTCCGACAGAAAGCATAAAGTTCACTGGGGGAATTTCTGTGGCCACTGCCTGAACAGCATGTGTGGAGAATGTTTATGAGGGTCGAGCCATGCAGAGCTGCTGGCCCTGGCATGTAATGATGAATCACAAATCAGTTAAAAATCGGTGCAAATGCATGAAGATTTAAACCGGCTGATGTGGAAAATGAATCACTATTGTAGGAGTACTTCACAGTACTTTAACAGAAAAACTGGTGTAATATTACATTTGATTTCACAATGTGAGTTTGACGTCAGATGTCACTGCGTATCACGTCGACATCGTACGTCAGTTTTTGGTTTTGAGCGAACGCGAGATGATGAATGAATTTGAAACTGAGGACGGCACAGTGGTTAGTGCTGGCTTCGGTCCAGGGCCCTTTCTGTGTGGAGTTCGCATGCTCTCCCCGTTTTCGCCGGGGACTCCAGGTTCCTCCCACGGTCCAAAAGCATGCAGGATAGGTTGACTGGTGAGTCTAAATTGGCCCTGTAGTTGTGTGAGTGTGTGCGACCTGCGGTGTGTAGGTGACTGCCTGGGCTTGGTTCCTGTCTGCGCCCCTTGTTCCCGGGATAGGCTCCGGTCTCCCCCGCGATCTCAGTTGGGATTAAGTGGTTTCAGAAAATGGATGGATGGACGCACCGCCCGATCTTCAATTGGCGGTGTGGCAGCATATTAGCTTTCCGGTAATCACAAACGAGGAGGAAACAGCGAGAAAAGCACAGACAAGACATAAACTGCATGCAAACATTGTAATAGACTGATAACATACACAAACAGGTCCACTGGCACCACCGTGAGCTGAGTGAAGATTATTAAAAGGGCAAAGCACGCTAAAAAGCTGCACATGCAAACCTTAGCTTATTTATTTGATTTATTTTTTTTTATTTACTTATTTTGATTTGGGATTTTTTTCAACAGTATTTTATTCAAATTCAGTTGCACTGTTCACAACAGTGTCAACAGTTCAGAAAGATAAATATAAGAATATTTTTGAATATATTTGTCTGCAGCTCATTCTGCAAAAAATGAGAAAATTGTATCGTGAACTCAGAATCGTGAATCGTATCAAATGGTGAGTTGAATGTATCGTTACATCCCTAGTTCTTACAGTAGTACTATGGTATGGTGGAGCCACATGACAGGAAGGCAGTACATTGCGAAGTCTGTTAAGAACATCATTCGCACTGAACTGCCCTCCATTGACCAGCTGTACTTTAACTGCCACAGTAACAAGGTTCAGTCTATAATCCAGGACTCTGACCACCATCCACAAACACTGACTAGCAGATTCATGAACAGCTTCATTCGCCAAACAATTCAAACCTGCAGCTTTTGCATCCCCTGTAACAGTCATTTCCACGGCAGCTGCACTGTACAGCTGTTACTGCACTTTATCCACCACTGACCACGTATCATCCAGTTTTGTCCTGCTTTGTATCGCACTGTTTCTGCACCATGTTGTCTTGTACTCCCTTGTGTTGTTATGCACCATCTGTGTTGTTCTGAGCAGTGCCATGATGCAATATTACAAAAAGATCTTGAGGAAATGCAGAGTTCTGGAGGAGATTCTCACAGATCATGGCATGTGTTTATACTGAAGAAACTGTACAAATTGCTAGACATAAAACACAGGACTGGCAACTGTGGTACGTTTTAACACCTTGATAAAAAACTTAAAATCCATAGTAAGTAGGACAACCTCATAGAACCTTTACTAGTCATTGTTCAGAAGATTAACACGGATTAAAAACCATTACTATGAAAGCACGCTAATCAGTTAAGTTGATTATGTGGAGAGAGAGAAAAAAAACTGTCTTTGAAAAAGATCAACCATAGAACGAAGCTGCAGCATTGACACCCCCTAGTGGTGATTTGAAGATAGTTCTGTCTGTAGCAGCTAAGCAGTAGATTTGGCGTCAGGTGCCATGACAAACTCAGTGCTGCTCGGTTTGAACGGCAGAAGCACAAAAATAAAGGGGGCATCTACTGCACGCCCCCCACCCTTGAAAATGGTACAAATTATCATGCAACAGTTTTCTTAAGTAAGTCTTTTTGGGCGTCTGCAGAAACCTCCACGATGCGATTGCCCTGATTAAGAAGTGCGCAGCGGATACAATTTGGGATGCATCGTTCATCCGATTTATTAATATATAATTATTAGTATGTCTATATTATTTTAGAAACGTTACTTGACGAATATTTTTCATTGAGATTGATTCCCCGTTTAAAATTTTGGTGACACTTCATATTTTTTAAGAGAGACAGACAATTTGACGCATGCAATTTGCAGAAATATGTTGTGCCGCTATAAAGTACACAGGCAGCATGACAAACATAAGTACTCACTGAAGCCACGACATACGCCCGGCTGGCCCCAGCGGTACCCCTAAGAAGAAGGCTTTTTTCACAACCCACGACCATCACGAGGGCAAAAAAAACTGAATAGCCTAGAATTTAGTTAATTACAAGGCACATATTTATTGGAGCAAGAGCTCTAACATAAAACTACCTTGTAATTATAAAGTATTATGGCTGTGAACAATGTACAAACAGGCACAGAAAGTAAAATACTCCAAAAATGCAAAGAACCTAAATATTTTTGTTTCCACCGATTCACTCTTGATGTGTTAGGAGTCACAGTTCAGTAGCCTATTCTTCAGTATCTGCATTTAAGACCACCAACTGCTCTTTCTCCTCCTTCGCTCGTCGGCTCAGAGTATTGGACTTGGTAAGTAATGTTGCCCTTTTGGTTCCAGCAGCACTCTCTGCTTCCTCTGCCATGTGCTCAGCATCCTTTTGTAAACTCTCACATACACTTTCCAGTGAGACTCTCTTCCTCTTGAGTTCCTCAAGTTTTCTTTTTTGCTTTTCGCTCATCTTTCACCTTTGGTCAGAGGCGCTTTGGTTGCTCCCCCACACACTCTGACATGGTCGCATATAAGCCTCTGTGCAACAACTGTTTCCTCTGATAAGTTGCAGGTCTCCACCTCTATTCGTTCCACTTCGGCTTGCCCATAGGACAGCAGCAGCAAGTTCTTGCAGAACATCCAGAGGTCAGGATAAGGCCCACTAACTTTTTGATGTAAAAAGACATCAACTTTGGATGGTGCTGAAGGAATGAAGGATATAAAATCCAAGCCTTTTGCCTCATTGTGCAGGTGATTATCAGACTGCTGGGATATTGCATCACCTGTAATTACATTAATTACAGTAGATTAGATGCAGATCAACAATGTCAATACACAGAATCACATGTAGAATAGGAAAGTGATTTATAACCCAATTTTCCTATGATACCATAAATGTGCAATCATTTTAATTTAATCTTGAGATATCTCTAGGCTCATCAAAGAAAATATAACTGGGCTGATGCTTCTTTTCAAACACCAAGAGTCGGTCTTCTAAATACTGCTAAAATCTACGTGTTAACACTATTCAGTTCAGGGACGGATTATGGGTTGTGTGGGCCCCTGGGTAAAACGTTCGCGAGGCCCCCCCCCACCACCACCACCTGCACCACCACCACAACCACCACAAGTCAAGGGCCCTTGGCAGCCAAACACCCTCCCTATAGGGTCAGGGGACCTTGTAGGCAGAGGATCAAAGAATGTAGGCCCTCTAAAATAGACAAACGAAAATACATTGCTGATAAGCGTTGCAAATTGTTTTGGGCTTGGGGCCCACGGGCCCCCTGCACCCCAAGGGCCCCTGGGCAGCGGCCCCGCTAACCCGGTTTGTAATCCGTCCCTGATTCAGTTAGATGTGAAAAAAGAAAAGCATAATTTAAAAATAATATTCTGAACTATCCTATTCTTATCCTATGATTTACCAGCAGATATCCTGCCTGCCAACCGATTCTCCTGCGCAAACTTCTGCATGAGATTTCTCCTTTTCTGCTGGCAGTTATCTGGCTGGTGTGCATTTTGTTTGGGTCCAAGCACGTCATCTCATGTACAATCGAGTACTTCAGAGGGCATTTATCCAAGGCCTTTTTGCACATTTTTGAGAGCACAATCTGGCAATTTTTTTTAATCTGAAGGACACCAAGGTCACTTCCACTGCCTTTGGCTCCTGACTGTCTCTGACAAAAAGATGGTTTGTCAAATTTCCAGAATCTTTCTGCACACTCAGCCCAAGGTTAACACTACCTCAGCTGTACATATCAAACCAGCTCAAACTCCATGTTATTCACATATTTTTTACTTCACAATTGTTTGATACATTTGTATGTAAAGATACCAGTGAATTCACAGAAGTCCCACCTTGATGACAGCCATTCCTATATCCACCTCCTTTGGACTGAGCCAGAGTTTTTGCCTGTACAACAGCTGTACATGTTGCTACACAACACTTAAACATTCTATTTCCTCAATGAACTATTTTTTTTGCAGCAAAAGCCATGAAGCAGCAATAAAATCTTTAAAATA
Organism: Brienomyrus brachyistius; assembly: GCF_023856365.1. NCBI lineage: Eukaryota > Metazoa > Chordata > Actinopteri > Osteoglossiformes > Mormyridae > Brienomyrus > Brienomyrus brachyistius. The sequence continues at coordinate 146,799 of NW_026042597.1, read as the reverse complement.
TGCTTACCAATAAATATGGTTCTCCCATTTAAACACATGTAAAGATAAACCATGGATATTTAAAAATCATGGGTTCGTTAATGAGTTTAAATGTTATTGAATGGCTTACCTTAAACTTCTCCAGTAAGTCTTCAGCGGTGGAGTGGCTCATGTACTGTGATCCCAGAACCAGGACTGCACTCGAGAGCCATTCTCATAATTCACCCAATACCTGACATGCACATCCAGTTGTTTTCTTTTGATGGTCCTGTTCATACTTACGTCAAACATGACAACGAAGCTCCCTTTTAATATATGGAGCGAGTCCAAATCGCGCAAGAAAAGCGGTTTTATCTTTACCACAAGTGACCCTGCGAGTCAGGGAACATCACCCTGGAGACGGTGTGAATGTCATCATTGGACGTATAGGAGTGATGTCGGCAAACCGTTTGCAAAGCCCATAGCACTTCTGCTTTCAGTGTGGGTTGAGGAGGATGTACTGAAGGCATTATTTGTCATGGGATCCGGAGACACTGCCAAAACGGGTGTAGGCCTATCTTTAGAGGTTGTACTTATCTCCACTGAATAAACATAAATCTGGGCTTATTCTATACTGAACAAAAATATAAACGCAACACTCTTGTTTCTGCTCCCATTTTTCATGAGATGGACTTAAAGACCTACAATTCATTCCAGATACACAATATTACCATTTCTCTCAAACATTTCTCACAAATCAGTCTAAATGTGTGATAGTGAGCACTTCTGCTTTGCTGAGATAATCCATCCCACCTCACAGGTGTGCCACATCAAGATGCTGATCTGACATCATGGGTAGTGCACAGGTGTACCTTATACTGCCCACAATAAAAGGCCACCCTGGAATGTGCAGTTTTTTGCTTTATTGGGGGTCTGGGGACTCAGAACCGGTCAGTATCTGGTGTGACCACCATTTGCCTCATGCAATGCAACACATCTTCTTCGCATAGAGTTTATCAGATTGTCAATTGTGGCCTGTGGAATGTTGGTCCACTCCTCTTCAATGGCTGTGCGAAGTTGTTGGATATTAGTGGGAACTGGTACACGCTGTCGTATACGCCGGTCAAGCACATCCCAAACAAGAGCAGCTGACCTGAGAAATAAGAAATAAGCTAAGCTGGAAACCTGGACCCTCCGACCAAGAATGCGTGAAGTACCCTCAGAAGGTCTACTAGAAGATGTACGTAGAAGACTACTACAGATCAGCTGATCTACACCACAGCAACAGTGATCCTTGAGCTGGAGCCGGACCGTCTTTGAAGACTCCGTAAATCTCCGTATAATAATATATATCTACGGGAACGAGAAAGGAGAAAGCAGAGAACAAGAACAAGATTTGTAAATGTAAGATTTGAAGGACCCCCGGCATGAAAAATAGAATAGTTCTCGTCATTAGTGAACATGTGTCTCGTCATTGTGTATCATGGACAGTAAGAGGGGGATCAATAGAGTGTTGTTATTATAACGTCTAAAAAGTCTGTCGATAAATCAATAAGAAAATAAATGAAGTCGTTTTCGCGAACACGCGAACAGGGGCCGGACCGACTGTAGGGGGCGTGGCCAGAGACAGCCATAGCTGTCAAGTCTCCCGTTTTGGCCGGGAAACTACCGTATTTTACTTCTCTTTCCCGCCGTCCTCCCGTATTAGTATTTTCCCGTAAATCTCCCTTATATTATATAGTTGCTGGATAGTGTAGTGGTAAGATCGCCGCCTTTCACACGGGAGACCGGGGTTCGAATCCCGGTTGTGGCCAAAAATATATTTTATATATTTTATATATTTATATTTATATTTATATTATATTTTATATAATTTATATTATTTTATATTTCCTGTCTTAAAATGTAAGGGATACTGGAGCCTCCCGTTTTGGCCGGGAAACTACCGTATTTTACTTCTCTTTCCCGCCGTCCTCCCGTATTAGTATTTTCCCGTAAATCTCCCTTATATTATATAGTTGCTGGATAGTGTAGTGGTAAGATCGCCGCCTTTCACACGGGAGACCGGGGTTCGAATCCCGGTTGTGGCCAAAAATATATTTTATATATTTTATATATTTATATTTATATTTAAAAGCCTGAGGCGACAGTGGCAAGGAAACTCCCTCTAGCAGGAAGAAACCTTGAGTGGAACCTAGACTCAGAAGGGGACCCCATCCTCCTCTGGGCGACCAAGGAGCATGAAACTGCATTTACATTGACATTCATTAGAGTTCATATAGTTATAAAGTCCCAGTTGGTTTCATGTAGTTATATCCAGGAGTCCAGGTGCGGGTTCACACGGTGTAGTCGGCTCGGTATCAGCTCGAAAAAGAGAAGATGGAGAAGAGTTATTGCCCTACACCTAACCGGCAGGACTAAAGCAACTATGACAGCCTGCCTAAAAGAGTGACCTGGAAGGAAGCACAGGCATGAGGGTTTACAGAGGTTTTGGCGTCAAGCCACCTCCCATCCACAGCTTAAGTGATCGGCGAGAGTGGCAGGACGACAGCACCAATCCCCCCTTTCCCCTTCAATCTCAAATAACTATGAACCTCCAGATTTCCCATTCACCTTAGAAAAGAAGATTTAACTATCCAAAAGACTGGCGAAAGAGGTACATCTTAAGCCTTGACTTAAAAGCAGAGATTGTGTCTGAGTTCCGAACACTAATAGGAAGTTTATTCCATAGCTGTGGTGCTTTATGAGCAAATGCTCTTCCCCCAAAGGTAATGTTCTTTATTCTGGGTACGGATAGAATACCTCCATCTCGTCATCTAAGTGTATGATTCGGAACGCAAATGAGGTCACTCACATACTGCGGTGCAAGACCATTTACAGCTTTATAGGTTAAGAGCAGTGTTTTGTAGTCAACACGAAATCTAACTGGCAGCCAGTGCAGTGAAGATAAAATTGGGGTAATATGATTATATGTTTTAGTTTAACTATTGCTAGTAGCGGTTCAATCAATGCTGGGAGCATCGCTGAATAATTTTGATGGAACAGGTTCTAGCATACAAGTAGATGAATTTGAAGATAAAATTAAGTACATCAGTTCTGACTGGTTAACCAATATTCAATATTCAAAATGTTCTGTTTAATTGAGCATATTTTTGGTCAAAAAGTTTCATAAAGTCGTCACTGGAAAATAACCAGTGGTCTGGTTATTAGTCAGCTTGGACACCATAGTAAATAGGAATCTAGGATTATTTTTGTTTATTTCAATTAGTTCTGATAGATACTAGATGATTTGGCGGCACTAAGAGCCTTTTTGTAGCTACCCATAGCCTCTTTCCATGCTAGTTCGAACACCACTAGTTTAGTATGATGCCACTTACATTCTGTAAGGACATAAAACTTATAGGTCCTGCAGGCCCCAACTCTGATCAGCCTGCATCAGTCTATTTCAGAGCTCCGCTGGCCCAGGCAAGACTGGACTCAACTCGTCAAACCACCCCTTTTAAGGAAGGCAAAGGCCTGCCGGCTCCTGAGAGACTGGATAGGAATAACTGGAGCAGCACAGAAAAAGCAAGACCTTTCACCCCCGGAGTGACCAGAGTTCCACAATCAATCCACAGCAACAACAGCTGTCAGCCTCCAGACACAGACACCTTTTCCACTATAAACAGGATAACTCAGCACACATAGATGTTAGGGACAAATACACGCATGTTTGGTCTCGTTTGAATAGGCATGAGACGAGGAGTATTATACTCTCAGATTTAAGGCAGTATAGCTTTTCCTAAGAGAAATACAGAAACTTCGGCTCAACCCACCAAACTGAGAGAGATTCTCTCATGGTAGAACAAGGGAATTACAACCACCCCCTAAAGTGATCTGATTGGCTGGGGACTTGAGAACCAAGGTCAGCAATGCCCCTAAAATTAACCATTGACCGAAATTAGTCAGTCTTCAGAAACATGCCATCACCTGGTCTGGATACTTAAGGAAGGGCTTCAGAAGTAGTCGGGGAGTCACTCTGTAATCAGAGCTCCCGCAGAGAACTGGGTGAAAGTCTATCTGTAGTCAGATACTTTCCACAGAACTTTGTTCACTCTCAGCTGAGGAATGTGAATACATGATATGAAGACAACTGGATCACAACTGGATCACGGGGGAATCATAAGCAGGGAAGAACACACAGGCAAACAGCAGCAGCAACATTAAAGGCAGGACTGAGAAGCACATTTATACAAGGCTAAGCAGGGAGCAAACTAGAGGCACCTGAAATGAGTAACACAAGGGCAGGAAGGAGAGGTAAAACAAACGCGGAACAGGCATGGCACGTTATACCACACTAGGGAGGAAACGGGAGGTTCAGGAGGGCAGGGTGTGGCAGGGATCCGTTTCAAAATTTAATTTTGGCTTGTACAAACCTTGGTAAAAGCTGCAAAAGATCGATCAACCACTTTCTGAGCTATTGTCTTAACAAACAAAGCATCTGTTGGGGTGGCGGTGTCTGGGGAATACCATGTGTAATACACCTTGTGAAGATTTATATGTAAAACAAAATATTTTTTGATTCTATCACACATATAGAAATTATCCATCCATCCATTTTCCAAACCGCTTATCCTATTGGGTCGCGGGGGGTCCGGAGCCTATCCCAGAATCAATGGGCACGAGGCAGGGAACAACCCAGGATGGGGGGCCAGCCCATCGCAGGGCACACTCACACACCATCCACTCACACACACACACCTACGGGCAATTCAGCAACTCCAATTAGCCCCAGCATGTTTTTGGACTGTGGGGGGAAACCGGAGTACCCAGAGGAAACCCCACAACGACATGGGGAGAACATGCAAACTCCACACACATGTGACCCAGGCGGAGACACGAACCCGGGTCCCAGAGGTGTGAGGCGACAGTGCTAACCACTGCACCACCATGCCGCCCCTTATAGAAATTATTCTAGGTTTAAATAGTAATTTAGCTGAGTAACTAGGCTGAAATTCTAGATAGTTGCAATTTTAAGAATTATTACTATTATTCACAGCTTTTAAGCATGCAGTTGGATGACGGATGGATGGATATTCAGCCACCAGAAATGCCAATTGTTGTTAAGAGGATCAAAGTCTGCAAAGTAGTATGCAGGGTTTAAGGCCAGAACACAGCATACTCTCCGACAGAAAGCATAAAGTTCACTGGGGGAATTTCTGTGGCCACTGCCTGAACAGCATGTGTGGAGAATGTTTATGAGGGTCGAGCCATGCAGAGCTGCTGGCCCTGGCATGTAATGATGAATCACAAATCAGTTAAAAATCGGTGCAAATGCATGAAGATTTAAACCGGCTGATGTGGAAAATGAATCACTATTGTAGGAGTACTTCACAGTACTTTAACAGAAAAACTGGTGTAATATTACATTTGATTTCACAATGTGAGTTTGACGTCAGATGTCACTGCGTATCACGTCGACATCGTACGTCAGTTTTTGGTTTTGAGCGAACGCGAGATGATGAATGAATTTGAAACTGAGGACGGCACAGTGGTTAGTGCTGGCTTCGGTCCAGGGCCCTTTCTGTGTGGAGTTCGCATGCTCTCCCCGTTTTCGCCGGGGACTCCAGGTTCCTCCCACGGTCCAAAAGCATGCAGGATAGGTTGACTGGTGAGTCTAAATTGGCCCTGTAGTTGTGTGAGTGTGTGCGACCTGCGGTGTGTAGGTGACTGCCTGGGCTTGGTTCCTGTCTGCGCCCCTTGTTCCCGGGATAGGCTCCGGTCTCCCCCGCGATCTCAGTTGGGATTAAGTGGTTTCAGAAAATGGATGGATGGACGCACCGCCCGATCTTCAATTGGCGGTGTGGCAGCATATTAGCTTTCCGGTAATCACAAACGAGGAGGAAACAGCGAGAAAAGCACAGACAAGACATAAACTGCATGCAAACATTGTAATAGACTGATAACATACACAAACAGGTCCACTGGCACCACCGTGAGCTGAGTGAAGATTATTAAAAGGGCAAAGCACGCTAAAAAGCTGCACATGCAAACCTTAGCTTATTTATTTGATTTATTTTTTTTTATTTACTTATTTTGATTTGGGATTTTTTTCAACAGTATTTTATTCAAATTCAGTTGCACTGTTCACAACAGTGTCAACAGTTCAGAAAGATAAATATAAGAATATTTTTGAATATATTTGTCTGCAGCTCATTCTGCAAAAAATGAGAAAATTGTATCGTGAACTCAGAATCGTGAATCGTATCAAATGGTGAGTTGAATGTATCGTTACATCCCTAGTTCTTACAGTAGTACTATGGTATGGTGGAGCCACATGACAGGAAGGCAGTACATTGCGAAGTCTGTTAAGAACATCATTCGCACTGAACTGCCCTCCATTGACCAGCTGTACTTTAACTGCCACAGTAACAAGGTTCAGTCTATAATCCAGGACTCTGACCACCATCCACAAACACTGACTAGCAGATTCATGAACAGCTTCATTCGCCAAACAATTCAAACCTGCAGCTTTTGCATCCCCTGTAACAGTCATTTCCACGGCAGCTGCACTGTACAGCTGTTACTGCACTTTATCCACCACTGACCACGTATCATCCAGTTTTGTCCTGCTTTGTATCGCACTGTTTCTGCACCATGTTGTCTTGTACTCCCTTGTGTTGTTATGCACCATCTGTGTTGTTCTGAGCAGTGCCATGATGCAATATTACAAAAAGATCTTGAGGAAATGCAGAGTTCTGGAGGAGATTCTCACAGATCATGGCATGTGTTTATACTGAAGAAACTGTACAAATTGCTAGACATAAAACACAGGACTGGCAACTGTGGTACGTTTTAACACCTTGATAAAAAACTTAAAATCCATAGTAAGTAGGACAACCTCATAGAACCTTTACTAGTCATTGTTCAGAAGATTAACACGGATTAAAAACCATTACTATGAAAGCACGCTAATCAGTTAAGTTGATTATGTGGAGAGAGAGAAAAAAAACTGTCTTTGAAAAAGATCAACCATAGAACGAAGCTGCAGCATTGACACCCCCTAGTGGTGATTTGAAGATAGTTCTGTCTGTAGCAGCTAAGCAGTAGATTTGGCGTCAGGTGCCATGACAAACTCAGTGCTGCTCGGTTTGAACGGCAGAAGCACAAAAATAAAGGGGGCATCTACTGCACGCCCCCCACCCTTGAAAATGGTACAAATTATCATGCAACAGTTTTCTTAAGTAAGTCTTTTTGGGCGTCTGCAGAAACCTCCACGATGCGATTGCCCTGATTAAGAAGTGCGCAGCGGATACAATTTGGGATGCATCGTTCATCCGATTTATTAATATATAATTATTAGTATGTCTATATTATTTTAGAAACGTTACTTGACGAATATTTTTCATTGAGATTGATTCCCCGTTTAAAATTTTGGTGACACTTCATATTTTTTAAGAGAGACAGACAATTTGACGCATGCAATTTGCAGAAATATGTTGTGCCGCTATAAAGTACACAGGCAGCATGACAAACATAAGTACTCACTGAAGCCACGACATACGCCCGGCTGGCCCCAGCGGTACCCCTAAGAAGAAGGCTTTTTTCACAACCCACGACCATCACGAGGGCAAAAAAAACTGAATAGCCTAGAATTTAGTTAATTACAAGGCACATATTTATTGGAGCAAGAGCTCTAACATAAAACTACCTTGTAATTATAAAGTATTATGGCTGTGAACAATGTACAAACAGGCACAGAAAGTAAAATACTCCAAAAATGCAAAGAACCTAAATATTTTTGTTTCCACCGATTCACTCTTGATGTGTTAGGAGTCACAGTTCAGTAGCCTATTCTTCAGTATCTGCATTTAAGACCACCAACTGCTCTTTCTCCTCCTTCGCTCGTCGGCTCAGAGTATTGGACTTGGTAAGTAATGTTGCCCTTTTGGTTCCAGCAGCACTCTCTGCTTCCTCTGCCATGTGCTCAGCATCCTTTTGTAAACTCTCACATACACTTTCCAGTGAGACTCTCTTCCTCTTGAGTTCCTCAAGTTTTCTTTTTTGCTTTTCGCTCATCTTTCACCTTTGGTCAGAGGCGCTTTGGTTGCTCCCCCACACACTCTGACATGGTCGCATATAAGCCTCTGTGCAACAACTGTTTCCTCTGATAAGTTGCAGGTCTCCACCTCTATTCGTTCCACTTCGGCTTGCCCATAGGACAGCAGCAGCAAGTTCTTGCAGAACATCCAGAGGTCAGGATAAGGCCCACTAACTTTTTGATGTAAAAAGACATCAACTTTGGATGGTGCTGAAGGAATGAAGGATATAAAATCCAAGCCTTTTGCCTCATTGTGCAGGTGATTATCAGACTGCTGGGATATTGCATCACCTGTAATTACATTAATTACAGTAGATTAGATGCAGATCAACAATGTCAATACACAGAATCACATGTAGAATAGGAAAGTGATTTATAACCCAATTTTCCTATGATACCATAAATGTGCAATCATTTTAATTTAATCTTGAGATATCTCTAGGCTCATCAAAGAAAATATAACTGGGCTGATGCTTCTTTTCAAACACCAAGAGTCGGTCTTCTAAATACTGCTAAAATCTACGTGTTAACACTATTCAGTTCAGGGACGGATTATGGGTTGTGTGGGCCCCTGGGTAAAACGTTCGCGAGGCCCCCCCCCACCACCACCACCTGCACCACCACCACAACCACCACAAGTCAAGGGCCCTTGGCAGCCAAACACCCTCCCTATAGGGTCAGGGGACCTTGTAGGCAGAGGATCAAAGAATGTAGGCCCTCTAAAATAGACAAACGAAAATACATTGCTGATAAGCGTTGCAAATTGTTTTGGGCTTGGGGCCCACGGGCCCCCTGCACCCCAAGGGCCCCTGGGCAGCGGCCCCGCTAACCCGGTTTGTAATCCGTCCCTGATTCAGTTAGATGTGAAAAAAGAAAAGCATAATTTAAAAATAATATTCTGAACTATCCTATTCTTATCCTATGATTTACCAGCAGATATCCTGCCTGCCAACCGATTCTCCTGCGCAAACTTCTGCATGAGATTTCTCCTTTTCTGCTGGCAGTTATCTGGCTGGTGTGCATTTTGTTTGGGTCCAAGCACGTCATCTCATGTACAATCGAGTACTTCAGAGGGCATTTATCCAAGGCCTTTTTGCACATTTTTGAGAGCACAATCTGGCAATTTTTTTTAATCTGAAGGACACCAAGGTCACTTCCACTGCCTTTGGCTCCTGACTGTCTCTGACAAAAAGATGGTTTGTCAAATTTCCAGAATCTTTCTGCACACTCAGCCCAAGGTTAACACTACCTCAGCTGTACATATCAAACCAGCTCAAACTCCATGTTATTCACATATTTTTTACTTCACAATTGTTTGATACATTTGTATGTAAAGATACCAGTGAATTCACAGAAGTCCCACCTTGATGACAGCCATTCCTATATCCACCTCCTTTGGACTGAGCCAGAGTTTTTGCCTGTACAACAGCTGTACATGTTGCTACACAACACTTAAACATTCTATTTCCTCAATGAACTATTTTTTTTGCAGCAAAAGCCATGAAGCAGCAATAAAATCTTTAAAATATGCTTACCAATAAATATGGTTCTCCCATTTAAACACATGTAAAGATAAACCATGGATATTTAAAAATCATGGGTTCGTTAATGAGTTTAAATGTTATTGAATGGCTTACCTTAAACTTCTCCAGTAAGTCTTCAGCGGTGGAGTGGCTCATGTACTGTGATCCCAGAACCAGGACTGCACTCGAGAGCCATTCTCATAATTCACCCAATACCTGACATGCACATCCAGTTGTTTTCTTTTGATGGTCCTGTTCATACTTACGTCAAACATGACAACGAAGCTCCCTTTTAATATATGGAGCGAGTCCAAATCGCGCAAGAAAAGCGGTTTTATCTTTACCACAAGTGACCCTGCGAGTCAGGGAACATCACCCTGGAGACGGTGTGAATGTCATCATTGGACGTATAGGAGTGATGTCGGCAAACCGTTTGCAAAGCCCATAGCACTTCTGCTTTCAGTGTGGGTTGAGGAGGATGTACTGAAGGCATTATTTGTCATGGGATCCGGAGACACTGCCAAAACGGGTGTAGGCCTATCTTTAGAGGTTGTACTTATCTCCACTGAATAAACATAAATCTGGGCTTATTCTATACTGAACAAAAATATAAACGCAACACTCTTGTTTCTGCTCCCATTTTTCATGAGATGGACTTAAAGACCTACAATTCATTCCAGATACACAATATTACCATTTCTCTCAAACATTTCTCACAAATCAGTCTAAATGTGTGATAGTGAGCACTTCTGCTTTGCTGAGATAATCCATCCCACCTCACAGGTGTGCCACATCAAGATGCTGATCTGACATCATGGGTAGTGCACAGGTGTACCTTATACTGCCCACAATAAAAGGCCACCCTGGAATGTGCAGTTTTTTGCTTTATTGGGGGTCTGGGGACTCAGAACCGGTCAGTATCTGGTGTGACCACCATTTGCCTCATGCAATGCAACACATCTTCTTCGCATAGAGTTTATCAGATTGTCAATTGTGGCCTGTGGAATGTTGGTCCACTCCTCTTCAATGGCTGTGCGAAGTTGTTGGATATTAGTGGGAACTGGTACACGCTGTCGTATACGCCGGTCAAGCACATCCCAAACAAGAGCAGCTGACCTGAGAAATAAGAAATAAGCTAAGCTGGAAACCTGGACCCTCCGACCAAGAATGCGTGAAGTACCCTCAGAAGGTCTACTAGAAGATGTACGTAGAAGACTACTACAGATCAGCTGATCTACACCACAGCAACAGTGATCCTTGAGCTGGAGCCGGACCGTCTTTGAAGACTCCGTAAATCTCCGTATAATAATATATATCTACGGGAACGAGAAAGGAGAAAGCAGAGAACAAGAACAAGATTTGTAAATGTAAGATTTGAAGGACCCCCGGCATGAAAAATAGAATAGTTCTCGTCATTAGTGAACATGTGTCTCGTCATTGTGTATCATGGACAGTAAGAGGGGGATCAATAGAGTGTTGTTATTATAACGTCTAAAAAGTCTGTCGATAAATCAATAAGAAAATAAATGAAGTCGTTTTCGCGAACACGCGAACAGGGGCCGGACCGACTGTAGGGGGCGTGGCCAGAGACAGCCATAGCTGTCAAGTCTCCCGTTTTGGCCGGGAAACTACCGTATTTTACTTCTCTTTCCCGCCGTCCTCCCGTATTAGTATTTTCCCGTAAATCTCCCTTATATTATATAGTTGCTGGATAGTGTAGTGGTAAGATCGCCGCCTTTCACACGGGAGACCGGGGTTCGAATCCCGGTTGTGGCCAAAAATATATTTTATATATTTTATATATTTATATTTATATTTAAAAGCCTGAGGCGACAGTGGCAAGGAAACTCCCTCTAGCAGGAAGAAACCTTGAGTGGAACCTAGACTCAGAAGGGGACCCCATCCTCCTCTGGGCGACCAAGGAGCATGAAACTGCATTTACATTGACATTCATTAGAGTTCATATAGTTATAAAGTCCCAGTTGGTTTCATGTAGTTATATCCAGGAGTCCAGGTGCGGGTTCACACGGTGTAGTCGGCTCGGTATCAGCTCGAAAAAGAGAAGATGGAGAAGAGTTATTGCCCTACACCTAACCGGCAGGACTAAAGCAACTATGACAGCCTGCCTAAAAGAGTGACCTGGAAGGAAGCACAGGCATGAGGGTTTACAGAGGTTTTGGCGTCAAGCCACCTCCCATCCACAGCTTAAGTGATCGGCGAGAGTGGCAGGACGACAGCACCAATCCCCCCTTTCCCCTTCAATCTCAAATAACTATGAACCTCCAGATTTCCCATTCACCTTAGAAAAGAAGATTTAACTATCCAAAAGACTGGCGAAAGAGGTACATCTTAAGCCTTGACTTAAAAGCAGAGATTGTGTCTGAGTTCCGAACACTAATAGGAAGTTTATTCCATAGCTGTGGTGCTTTATGAGCAAATGCTCTTCCCCCAAAGGTAATGTTCTTTATTCTGGGTACGGATAGAATACCTCCATCTCGTCATCTAAGTGTATGATTCGGAACGCAAATGAGGTCACTCACATACTGCGGTGCAAGACCATTTACAGCTTTATAGGTTAAGAGCAGTGTTTTGTAGTCAACACGAAATCTAACTGGCAGCCAGTGCAGTGAAGATAAAATTGGGGTAATATGATTATATGTTTTAGTTTAACTATTGCTAGTAGCGGTTCAATCAATGCTGGGAGCATCGCTGAATAATTTTGATGGAACAGGTTCTAGCATACAAGTAGATGAATTTGAAGATAAAATTAAGTACATCAGTTCTGACTGGTTAACCAATATTCAATATTCAAAATGTTCTGTTTAATTGAGCATATTTTTGGTCAAAAAGTTTCATAAAGTCGTCACTGGAAAATAACCAGTGGTCTGGTTATTAGTCAGCTTGGACACCATAGTAAATAGGAATCTAGGATTATTTTTGTTTATTTCAATTAGTTCTGATAGATACTAGATGATTTGGCGGCACTAAGAGCCTTTTTGTAGCTACCCATAGCCTCTTTCCATGCTAGTTCGAACACCACTAGTTTAGTATGATGCCACTTACATTCTGTAAGGACATAAAACTTATAGGTCCTGCAGGCCCCAACTCTGATCAGCCTGCATCAGTCTATTTCAGAGCTCCGCTGGCCCAGGCAAGACTGGACTCAACTCGTCAAACCACCCCTTTTAAGGAAGGCAAAGGCCTGCCGGCTCCTGAGAGACTGGATAGGAATAACTGGAGCAGCACAGAAAAAGCAAGACCTTTCACCCCCGGAGTGACCAGAGTTCCACAATCAATCCACAGCAACAACAGCTGTCAGCCTCCAGACACAGACACCTTTTCCACTATAAACAGGATAACTCAGCACACATAGATGTTAGGGACAAATACACGCATGTTTGGTCTCGTTTGAATAGGCATGAGACGAGGAGTATTATACTCTCAGATTTAAGGCAGTATAGCTTTTCCTAAGAGAAATACAGAAACTTCGGCTCAACCCACCAAACTGAGAGAGATTCTCTCATGGTAGAACAAGGGAATTACAACCACCCCCTAAAGTGATCTGATTGGCTGGGGACTTGAGAACCAAGGTCAGCAATGCCCCTAAAATTAACCATTGACCGAAATTAGTCAGTCTTCAGAAACATGCCATCACCTGGTCTGGATACTTAAGGAAGGGCTTCAGAAGTAGTCGGGGAGTCACTCTGTAATCAGAGCTCCCGCAGAGAACTGGGTGAAAGTCTATCTGTAGTCAGATACTTTCCACAGAACTTTGTTCACTCTCAGCTGAGGAATGTGAATACATGATATGAAGACAACTGGATCACAACTGGATCACGGGGGAATCATAAGCAGGGAAGAACACACAGGCAAACAGCAGCAGCAACATTAAAGGCAGGACTGAGAAGCACATTTATACAAGGCTAAGCAGGGAGCAAACTAGAGGCACCTGAAATGAGTAACACAAGGGCAGGAAGGAGAGGTAAAACAAACGCGGAACAGGCATGGCACGTTATACCACACTAGGGAGGAAACGGGAGGTTCAGGAGGGCAGGGTGTGGCAGGGATCCGTTTCAAAATTTAATTTTGGCTTGTACAAACCTTGGTAAAAGCTGCAAAAGATCGATCAACCACTTTCTGAGCTATTGTCTTAACAAACAAAGCATCTGTTGGGGTGGCGGTGTCTGGGGAATACCATGTGTAATACACCTTGTGAAGATTTATATGTAAAACAAAATATTTTTTGATTCTATCACACATATAGAAATTATCCATCCATCCATTTTCCAAACCGCTTATCCTATTGGGTCGCGGGGGGTCCGGAGCCTATCCCAGAATCAATGGGCACGAGGCAGGGAACAACCCAGGATGGGGGGCCAGCCCATCGCAGGGCACACTCACACACCATCCACTCACACACACACACCTACGGGCAATTCAGCAACTCCAATTAGCCCCAGCATGTTTTTGGACTGTGGGGGGAAACCGGAGTACCCAGAGGAAACCCCACAACGACATGGGGAGAACATGCAAACTCCACACACATGTGACCCAGGCGGAGACACGAACCCGGGTCCCAGAGGTGTGAGGCGACAGTGCTAACCACTGCACCACCATGCCGCCCCTTATAGAAATTATTCTAGGTTTAAATAGTAATTTAGCTGAGTAACTAGGCTGAAATTCTAGATAGTTGCAATTTTAAGAATTATTACTATTATTCACAGCTTTTAAGCATGCAGTTGGATGACGGATGGATGGATATTCAGCCACCAGAAATGCCAATTGTTGTTAAGAGGATCAAAGTCTGCAAAGTAGTATGCAGGGTTTAAGGCCAGAACACAGCATACTCTCCGACAGAAAGCATAAAGTTCACTGGGGGAATTTCTGTGGCCACTGCCTGAACAGCATGTGTGGAGAATGTTTATGAGGGTCGAGCCATGCAGAGCTGCTGGCCCTGGCATGTAATGATGAATCACAAATCAGTTAAAAATCGGTGCAAATGCATGAAGATTTAAACCGGCTGATGTGGAAAATGAATCACTATTGTAGGAGTACTTCACAGTACTTTAACAGAAAAACTGGTGTAATATTACATTTGATTTCACAATGTGAGTTTGACGTCAGATGTCACTGCGTATCACGTCGACATCGTACGTCAGTTTTTGGTTTTGAGCGAACGCGAGATGATGAATGAATTTGAAACTGAGGACGGCACAGTGGTTAGTGCTGGCTTCGGTCCAGGGCCCTTTCTGTGTGGAGTTCGCATGCTCTCCCCGTTTTCGCCGGGGACTCCAGGTTCCTCCCACGGTCCAAAAGCATGCAGGATAGGTTGACTGGTGAGTCTAAATTGGCCCTGTAGTTGTGTGAGTGTGTGCGACCTGCGGTGTGTAGGTGACTGCCTGGGCTTGGTTCCTGTCTGCGCCCCTTGTTCCCGGGATAGGCTCCGGTCTCCCCCGCGATCTCAGTTGGGATTAAGTGGTTTCAGAAAATGGATGGATGGACGCACCGCCCGATCTTCAATTGGCGGTGTGGCAGCATATTAGCTTTCCGGTAATCACAAACGAGGAGGAAACAGCGAGAAAAGCACAGACAAGACATAAACTGCATGCAAACATTGTAATAGACTGATAACATACACAAACAGGTCCACTGGCACCACCGTGAGCTGAGTGAAGATTATTAAAAGGGCAAAGCACGCTAAAAAGCTGCACATGCAAACCTTAGCTTATTTATTTGATTTATTTTTTTTTATTTACTTATTTTGATTTGGGATTTTTTTCAACAGTATTTTATTCAAATTCAGTTGCACTGTTCACAACAGTGTCAACAGTTCAGAAAGATAAATATAAGAATATTTTTGAATATATTTGTCTGCAGCTCATTCTGCAAAAAATGAGAAAATTGTATCGTGAACTCAGAATCGTGAATCGTATCAAATGGTGAGTTGAATGTATCGTTACATCCCTAGTTCTTACAGTAGTACTATGGTATGGTGGAGCCACATGACAGGAAGGCAGTACATTGCGAAGTCTGTTAAGAACATCATTCGCACTGAACTGCCCTCCATTGACCAGCTGTACTTTAACTGCCACAGTAACAAGGTTCAGTCTATAATCCAGGACTCTGACCACCATCCACAAACACTGACTAGCAGATTCATGAACAGCTTCATTCGCCAAACAATTCAAACCTGCAGCTTTTGCATCCCCTGTAACAGTCATTTCCACGGCAGCTGCACTGTACAGCTGTTACTGCACTTTATCCACCACTGACCACGTATCATCCAGTTTTGTCCTGCTTTGTATCGCACTGTTTCTGCACCATGTTGTCTTGTACTCCCTTGTGTTGTTATGCACCATCTGTGTTGTTCTGAGCAGAGCCATGATGCAATATTACAAAAAGATCTTGAGGAAATGCAGAGTTCTGGAGGAGATTCTCACAGATCATGGCATGTGTTTATACTGAAGAAACTGTACAAATTGCTAGACATAAAACACAGGACTGGCAACTGTGGTACGTTTTAACACCTTGATAAAAAACTTAAAATCCATAGTAAGTAGGACAACCTCATAGAACCTTTACTAGTCATTGTTCAGAAGATTAACACGGATTAAAAACCATTACTATGAAAGCACGCTAATCAGTTAAGTTGATTATGTGGAGAGAGAGAAAAAAAACTGTCTTTGAAAAAGATCAACCATAGAACGAAGCTGCAGCATTGACACCCCCTAGTGGTGATTTGAAGATAGTTCTGTCTGTAGCAGCTAAGCAGTAGATTTGGCGTCAGGTGCCATGACAAACTCAGTGCTGCTCGGTTTGAACGGCAGAAGCACAAAAATAAAGGGGGCATCTACTGCACGCCCCCCACCCTTGAAAATGGTACAAATTATCATGCAACAGTTTTCTTAAGTAAGTCTTTTTGGGCGTCTGCAGAAACCTCCACGATGCGATTGCCCTGATTAAGAAGTGCGCAGCGGATACAATTTGGGATGCATCGTTCATCCGATTTATTAATATATAATTATTAGTATGTCTATATTATTTTAGAAACGTTACTTGACGAATATTTTTCATTGAGATTGATTCCCCGTTTAAAATTTTGGTGACACTTCATATTTTTTAAGAGAGACAGACAATTTGACGCATGCAATTTGCAGAAATATGTTGTGCCGCTATAAAGTACACAGGCAGCATGACAAACATAAGTACTCACTGAAGCCACGACATACGCCCGGCTGGCCCCAGCGGTACCCCTAAGAAGAAGGCTTTTTTCACAACCCACGACCATCACGAGGGCAAAAAAAACTGAATAGCCTAGAATTTAGTTAATTACAAGGCACATATTTATTGGAGCAAGAGCTCTAACATAAAACTACCTTGTAATTATAAAGTATTATGGCTGTGAACAATGTACAAACAGGCACAGAAAGTAAAATACTCCAAAAATGCAAAGAACCTAAATATTTTTGTTTCCACCGATTCACTCTTGATGTGTTAGGAGTCACAGTTCAGTAGCCTATTCTTCAGTATCTGCATTTAAGACCACCAACTGCTCTTTCTCCTCCTTCGCTCGTCGGCTCAGAGTATTGGACTTGGTAAGTAATGTTGCCCTTTTGGTTCCAGCAGCACTCTCTGCTTCCTCTGCCATGTGCTCAGCATCCTTTTGTAAACTCTCACATACACTTTCCAGTGAGACTCTCTTCCTCTTGAGTTCCTCAAGTTTTCTTTTTTGCTTTTCGCTCATCTTTCACCTTTGGTCAGAGGCGCTTTGGTTGCTCCCCCACACACTCTGACATGGTCGCATATAAGCCTCTGTGCAACAACTGTTTCCTCTGATAAGTTGCAGGTCTCCACCTCTATTCGTTCCACTTCGGCTTGCCCATAGGACAGCAGCAGCAAGTTCTTGCAGAACATCCAGAGGTCAGGATAAGGCCCACTAACTTTTTGATGTAAAAAGACATCAACTTTGGATGGTGCTGAAGGAATGAAGGATATAAAATCCAAGCCTTTTGCCTCATTGTGCAGGTGATTATCAGACTGCTGGGATATTGCATCACCTGTAATTACATTAATTACAGTAGATTAGATGCAGATCAACAATGTCAATACACAGAATCACATGTAGAATAGGAAAGTGATTTATAACCCAATTTTCCTATGATACCATAAATGTGCAATCATTTTAATTTAATCTTGAGATATCTCTAGGCTCATCAAAGAAAATATAACTGGGCTGATGCTTCTTTTCAAACACCAAGAGTCGGTCTTCTAAATACTGCTAAAATCTACGTGTTAACACTATTCAGTTCAGGGACGGATTATGGGTTGTGTGGGCCCCTGGGTAAAACGTTCGCGAGGCCCCCCCCCACCACCACCACCTGCACCACCACCACAACCACCACAAGTCAAGGGCCCTTGGCAGCCAAACACCCTCCCTATAGGGTCAGGGGACCTTGTAGGCAGAGGATCAAAGAATGTAGGCCCTCTAAAATAGACAAACGAAAATACATTGCTGATAAGCGTTGCAAATTGTTTTGGGCTTGGGGCCCACGGGCCCCCTGCACCCCAAGGGCCCCTGGGCAGCGGCCCCGCTAACCCGGTTTGTAATCCGTCCCTGATTCAGTTAGATGTGAAAAAAGAAAAGCATAATTTAAAAATAATATTCTGAACTATCCTATTCTTATCCTATGATTTACCAGCAGATATCCTGCCTGCCAACCGATTCTCCTGCGCAAACTTCTGCATGAGATTTCTCCTTTTCTGCTGGCAGTTATCTGGCTGGTGTGCATTTTGTTTGGGTCCAAGCACGTCATCTCATGTACAATCGAGTACTTCAGAGGGCATTTATCCAAGGCCTTTTTGCACATTTTTGAGAGCACAATCTGGCAATTTTTTTTAATCTGAAGGACACCAAGGTCACTTCCACTGCCTTTGGCTCCTGACTGTCTCTGACAAAAAGATGGTTTGTCAAATTTCCAGAATCTTTCTGCACACTCAGCCCAAGGTTAACACTACCTCAGCTGTACATATCAAACCAGCTCAAACTCCATGTTATTCACATATTTTTTACTTCACAATTGTTTGATACATTTGTATGTAAAGATACCAGTGAATTCACAGAAGTCCCACCTTGATGACAGCCATTCCTATATCCACCTCCTTTGGACTGAGCCAGAGTTTTTGCCTGTACAACAGCTGTACATGTTGCTACACAACACTTAAACATTCTATTTCCTCAATGAACTATTTTTTTTGCAGCAAAAGCCATGAAGCAGCAATAAAATCTTTAAAATATGCTTACCAATAAATATGGTTCTCCCATTTAAACACATGTAAAGATAAACCATGGATATTTAAAAATCATGGGTTCGTTAATGAGTTTAAATGTTATTGAATGGCTTACCTTAAACTTCTCCAGTAAGTCTTCAGCGGTGGAGTGGCTCATGTACTGTGATCCCAGAACCAGGACTGCACTCGAGAGCCATTCTCATAATTCACCCAATACCTGACATGCACATCCAGTTGTTTTCTTTTGATGGTCCTGTTCATACTTACGTCAAACATGACAACGAAGCTCCCTTTTAATATATGGAGCGAGTCCAAATCGCGCAAGAAAAGCGGTTTTATCTTTACCACAAGTGACCCTGCGAGTCAGGGAACATCACCCTGGAGACGGTGTGAATGTCATCATTGGACGTATAGGAGTGATGTCGGCAAACCGTTTGCAAAGCCCATAGCACTTCTGCTTTCAGTGTGGGTTGAGGAGGATGTACTGAAGGCATTATTTGTCATGGGATCCGGAGACACTGCCAAAACGGGTGTAGGCCTATCTTTAGAGGTTGTACTTATCTCCACTGAATAAACATAAATCTGGGCTTATTCTATACTGAACAAAAATATAAACGCAACACTCTTGTTTCTGCTCCCATTTTTCATGAGATGGACTTAAAGACCTACAATTCATTCCAGATACACAATATTACCATTTCTCTCAAACATTTCTCACAAATCAGTCTAAATGTGTGATAGTGAGCACTTCTGCTTTGCTGAGATAATCCATCCCACCTCACAGGTGTGCCACATCAAGATGCTGATCTGACATCATGGGTAGTGCACAGGTGTACCTTATACTGCCCACAATAAAAGGCCACCCTGGAATGTGCAGTTTTTTGCTTTATTGGGGGTCTGGGGACTCAGAACCGGTCAGTATCTGGTGTGACCACCATTTGCCTCATGCAATGCAACACATCTTCTTCGCATAGAGTTTATCAGATTGTCAATTGTGGCCTGTGGAATGTTGGTCCACTCCTCTTCAATGGCTGTGCGAAGTTGTTGGATATTAGTGGGAACTGGTACACGCTGTCGTATACGCCGGTCAAGCACATCCCAAACAAGAGCAGCTGACCTGAGAAATAGGAAATAAGCTAAGCTGGAAACCTGGACCCTCCGACCAAGAATGCGTGAAGTACCCTCAGAAGGTCTACTAGAAGATGTACGTAGAAGACTACTACAGATCAGCTGATCTACACCACAGCAACAGTGATCCTTGAGCTGGAGCCGGACCGTCTTTGAAGACTCCGTAAATCTCCGTATAATAATATATATCTACGGGAACGAGAAAGGAGAAAGCAGAGAACAAGAACAAGATTTGTAAATGTAAGATTTGAAGGACCCCCGGCATGAAAAATAGAATAGTTCTCGTCATTAGTGAACATGTGTCTCGTCATTGTGTATCATGGACAGTAAGAGGGGGATCAATAGAGTGTTGTTATTATAACGTCTAAAAAGTCTGTCGATAAATCAATAAGAAAATAAATGAAGTCGTTTTCGCGAACACGCGAACAGGGGCCGGACCGACTGTAGGGGGCGTGGCCAGAGACAGCCATAGCTGTCAAGTCTCCCGTTTTGGCCGGGAAACTACCGTATTTTACTTCTCTTTCCCGCCGTCCTCCCGTATTAGTATTTTCCCGTAAATCTCCCTTATATTATATAGTTGCTGGATAGTGTAGTGGTAAGATCGCCGCCTTTCACACGGGAGACCGGGGTTCGAATCCCGGTTGTGGCCAAAAATATATTTTATATATTTTATATATTTATATTATTTTATATTTCCTGTCTTAAAATGTAAGGGATACTGGAGCCTGGTTGCGGATGGCTCACGGCGGGTGCCGGAAAATTTCCTTTATTTTCAAATCCAAACCTTGACAGGTATGCTGCTGTTCCAAATCATGGGTGCATGTTACAAGTGCGGAACATATTTTAACTTAGTACTAACTTAGCATCATATTTGATCTGATTCGACTGAATATCCCAGGTTTCCATCTCTCATGCATCTGGTGTGACGTGTTTTCAGACTCTCAGGCTGGCGCAAAGAAATCTTACGGGAATTGAACGTCTCACTCCGGCCAGCTGACCAAAGTTCGGTAACCTTGGTATTGTGTGTAGGAGATTCGCTATAACTATAATTTCGTTCTCCATTTACATGCCCGTAGTGTCTTTAAGTGTTATGTAGTTTTGCCTGAAACGCAAAAATAAAACAAAGCAATTAAAGCCGATCAGTGGCTCAAATTGTGCTGTAGCGATTGAAGAACTTTTGTCGGAAGTTGGATTCGAACTTGGGATGCCTTACTTGGGAGAACAGAATACCAGAATAGAGTAGGTTAAGTCCAGCCTTGGCTTCCAAGCTGACGTTTTTCTACATATGTGCTTGTGTATCATGGACAGTAAGAGGGGGCAGGCAAGGAGAGAATTTCTCTCTTTGGGGATCAATAGAGTGTTGTTATTATAACGTCTAAAAAGTATGATGGTCTGTCGATAAATCAATAAGAAAATAAATGAAGTCGTTTTCGCGAACACGCCGAATTATAACTATAATTTCGTTCTCCATTTACATGCCCGTAGTGTCTTTAACCGGCTGCACAAACTGGATCCGCCTCCATTACGACACAACTTTGCCCTTATTGGCTTAAGAATTTAGTCACATACATGACGTATATCTGCTATTTCTCCCGAGAAGCAGGTAAAGCAGTGGTAACTGCTTTGTAGTTAATTTACCTGGTAAAATTAAGTTTAAATAAATGATATAAATACTGTAATAGTACTCGTGAGCTTTGTTTATTTGTTATTAGTTATTGTAATGTTGCGCTGCTTTATTTGTTTAATCGTCTAGTCTGTGGAGACATTCAAGTTAATCAAATAAGAATTGCACTGTACACTGTACATGACCATAAAAACTTTGTATCCTTGAAATAAATGTTTTTGATCTTTTCCTTGGCAGTTATCTTTTTACACAGGGCCTCTATGTACACGATAGTTTTTTTTTTCACGACTAACAGTATGGATCAGGAGTTGGTTATTGTAAAAGAAGTAATGTGCATGCAGGTGATATTTGTATAGATTTATCCACACCCTTGTAGCAGTGCTGCCATTGCAGTCAGATCTCGCAAACTAGGAGTATTAGTTGTCTTTATTTCTCTTTATTTCTTGACGCCAACCCTCTCCATTAATCCGGGCTTGGGACTGGCACCTACCTGAGCTGGCTTGCTCCCTTAAGTGGCTGGGTTAGGCTAAACTATATATATATATTTACCAAGACTACAATAAAACATCTCGAAATGTGTAGTCTAGCAAAACGCAGTTTAAAGAAGGTAGCCTACCTGGCGAAATTGCAAACAAATTAAGGGCGTTAGGCAGCCTTTAGATCCTACCCATCATGCACTGCAGTTTTTTGCTAATTCCTCAAATGGAAAACTGTCCATCCATCCATCCATTTTCCAAACCGCTTATCCTACTGGATCGCGGGGGGTCTGGAGCCTATCCCGGAAGCAATGGGCACGAGACAGGGAACAACTCAGGATGGCGGGCCAGCCCATCGCAGGGCACACTCACACACTATTCACTCACGCATACACTCCTATGGGCAATTTAGCAACTCCAATTAGCCTCAGCATGTTTTTGGACTGTGGGGGAAACCAGAGTACCCGGAGGAAACCCCACGATGACATGGGTAGAACATGCAAACTCCACACACATGTGACCCAGGTGGAGACTCGAACCCGGGCCCTAGAGGTGTGAGGCAACAGTGCTAACCACTGCACCACCATGCTGCCCCCTAAATGGAAAACCATTAAATACAAAAGGAAAACAAAAGTGCTGTAAGACTGTATACTTATGTGTATGTTAGTAAAGGCTGTAGCTGACACAACGGACCCCACTAATTAGAAAGGGGTAATTGTACACATGTGGCATCCAGTATGTTCTTCTATAACAGTTTTTAAAAAAAAAAAAAAACTCACATTACACAAATTGGCACTATCAAAACGAGGATTATGGGGAAAATGGGGACTGTGATGGAGATTACATACACGTAGGCATGGTATTTAGTTTTTTTTTAATCTGGTCACCTTCCAGAGTAATTGTAAACTAAAACCATCTTCACCCTATTTGATTCTTTATAAATGGACAATCAGTCGTGCAGTAAATGGGGGTATAGAGAGACACAGAGCTTGTCTAACAAGAAACCCTGGGAAGCTAACATTAATAGGGTGGGTATGGATAGCAAAACCATTGATACAGATTACAGATTTATATCTCACCTGAACCCTGGCGGGCTCCGTGCCAATAGGGGTTGGGATTAGGGTTAGTTAACTTAAGTAGTAATATTGATGTGTATATTCTCCTATTCTCCAGTCAGTGAATCGTGAAACGTAATGTTAATATGTTTCTATACCTATATGTTCTGCTTAAAAACCCATAAAGGCAAGCACAGTGTTTAGACATTCTGTTACTTAGACTAGTAAACACTAAGATCCTTCAGCTTTCAATTAACCTGACACAACAGTCTAAACAACAAATGTGTGCCATGTCATTTGTCATCTTTACATCTTGTATCCTTTATATGGTAATTGGATTTTCAAGGTGGAATTGCAGGTCGATCATTTTAAGGATCTAGATGTAAACCTCCCTGGTGTTGCTTTAATATTTTTTTTGCACAATTTGCTTCACACACTTCCTCCAGCAGAGAAGCTTACAATACTACACCCCACCAAATGACTGGATGATGCCTTTTTATTTAAGGTCTGGCTGTGAGCCTCGATTACCGATACACTATCTTCAGGCTCCTGCCGGGATCAGTCAGTATGGTGGACCTTTGGAGGAATGGGTACAAAACCATCAGGAAAGTTTGCAGGTGCTTCAAGAGTATGTGAAGGCTTAGTTGGAGGAACAAGCCACACCACGAAATCGGAAACACAATGAGTTGGTTAATGATTAGGGGTTTGATGAAGGTCAGCTGGTGTGTTTGCGGAACCATGTTCGAGGTAAAATACAGGATCATTGGGATGCCTGTTTGTATATGGTAGTTCGGTGTCCCCAAGATCAGGGTGCAGTTTACTCTGCAACTCCAATGGAGGGGGACGGGGTTGTCCGTCAAGTTCACCGAACAGAGTTGCGTCCAGTACCACAGGGGGTTGTTATGTCAGGGGAAGATGTTCTGGTAATGTCTCCTGAGTCTGGGTTGCCCACAGGGGCAACAGAAATGGAATCGGATGAGGACTCTGTGGTTTTACGGGGACAGGGCTGGTGGGAGGGGTCGCAATAGAGCATCCACAAGTAGGCCTCGTATAATGGAGGAGGTTATGTCCCCCCCGAGGTGTAGAGACCAGTTAAACGTTCGGTGAGGTCCACCACTGGTCATCATACCAACCCTTATAAGTTACCACGGTCAGTGAATGATCGTTCGGTTGGGGAGGAAGACCAGTGGTTTGGGGATAGAATTCTTAGCTGTGATCGTTGGGTCATCAATTTCATTTTGGGGGATGGATTGTAGCCAGGCAATTATAGGCAGGTATAGGAACTGCAGTTCGGACTGGAGGCATAGCCGGGGCGAGATGGCTGTGCATGTTCCGATGGTAGGGCATATTGGCAAAGGAGCAGGCACGGGAAAGACAGGCAGGGTCCTGATAGATTTGGGGGAGCATCGGCGGGCATATTGAATTTGCAGTGTAGCAGCCTTTCTGTTTGCTTGTTTCAGGGGTGAACAATCTTATCCGCAAAGGGCCGGTGTGTATGCAGGTTTTCGCTGCAACTCCCTAATTAGATTTCTAATTAGAGGACTGATTAGCTGAAGAGTCCTCATACCTGGTTTTGAAGAGCTGACCTAAAGGTTACCCCAAAAACCTGTTTTTTTTTTTGTTTGAATGGGGCAGTGAGTCATGGGGTAAACTACTGTTCTTTAGGGGTTTTCAAGGTGGAATTACGGGTCGATAATTTTAAGGATCAGGTTGTAAACCTCCCTGGTGTTGCTTTAATATGTTTTATCTGAGGTTGTATCGTGTATTATCAAGCCAGCCGGCTTAGTGGCCTCGGGAGCGGGGTTTAGTGGGAGCAGCTGGCTAGTTTTATTTTCTTTTTTGTTTGTGTCTTTTTCTTTGTTGTATGTATATTTTGGGTTCATTATTAGGCAGGCTGGGCCTTTTGGCACCTGTAGTCTGGGTGCTGGATTGCCCATAGGGGTCTTTTTTATTGCTGTGATTTGCTGTGTCATTCACTAGTGTGATTTGTGCTGGATGTGTTTTTAAGGTTGTGCTGTGGCGTGTACCTGAGCAAACTTTGGGCAACCTGTTCTCTTGTTGGCTTTATTGACAAAGGGTGGATTAGTCTAATTACGGCCTGCTACAAATAGCTGCATATAACGTATAAAAAAAATCACCTTATGGGTGCTCCGTAGGGTAGCAAGATCTTGAGTTTTTTTTACAGTACTCGGGTACGTTTTAAAATTTTCGACCAATCAGCAAACATTATTCTGACAGCATAGCTGGGAAACCAATGAAAAGTGAGTGCAACGTTCTAGAACTTGACTTCGGGTTGACGCTCCCTATAAAAGAGCTGGGTACTGCTTCAAGGCGTTCAGTTGGCGCTACCTCCTGATAGAGTAGCACTGTACGGCTCTTGTTCCGTAAAACAACATCAAAAGGATGAAAAAAAAAACAATATTTAAAGAAGACGAAAAAAATCAATTTTTAAAGAAGACGAAAAAAACATCGTCTAAAAAAATAAGCCAAAAAAATAATATCCGAAGAAGGAAAAACATGCAAAGTAAAAAAAAACAAACAAAAATAAAAAACAATATCCAAAGAAGAAGGAAAAAAACATCCAAAGGGAGAAAAGAAGAACTGAAGGGCCAACGAGGTAGGAGGAAATACAAATTTCGTTTCAGCACCGTTGGAGTGCCAAGCCGTGAAAAGCATTTGGCCAGAAGACAAGGTAAGTGTTGTATCTGTTATTTTAAAACAGCGCTTTTCAAAATGCTGCTTTATAATCGTTTGAGATCGTTAGCCAGTGTGACAGCTGAAGGCTTTTTGAGTTTACCAACATAAAGTTTTATTTCTGTATTAGGACATTGTCAGGAACAATGATGTGTTCATCGCTATGATGTGGTCAAAAAGCGATGCATTGAATCTTAGAAACATTTGTGATTTTTCAAACGATGCTTTTCCTTTTATTTAATCAGTAAAATTTCCATCGGTTTTATATAGTGCCCCTTGAAATATGTCTTTAGCTCATTTTCCGGGCATTTTACTAGAATGCATCCTGAGAAATACACAAGCTCTGCTGCATTTCCGTGCCTCGATGTTTAGTGCCGAGTATAATTGTTGCAGTTGCCTTTTATATATTCCATGAGACCTGTTGGTACCAAGAGAAGTGTGAGACTGTCAGGGTGAATTTATCATACAATCGCACGCATAAATACCTGAGGGTTGCCAGTCCTTTTGCGTTGTTACAGGAGGACTAGAGCTGACGAGTGTGTTTCTACACACTATCAAGGGCATTGTAGTACAGTTTTCTCAGGTGGGAGAATGCTGCCGATCTCCTATTTGACAATACAGCCCTTGATATATTAGAATATTACAGAACTAGAAGCCTTTTGCAAGGAAGAATGTGAGAAAATCCCAAGTACAAGAACTGAAAGCCTTTCAGCTGGCTATAAGAAGCGCTTGTAAGCTGTGATATCTGGCAGAGGAGGTGTTACTAAGTACTGATTACGTAGGGTGCCCAAACTTTTGCAGAGTGCCATAATAATGTTTTTATTTTGTAATTTTGTTCAATTTATGGCATAAAAAGTAACTATTCATCAATGTTTGCTGAAAATATTGTGTATTTTTCCCCCAGTTCCTAAAGAGACTGTATTAACTGATATTGTTGCTTTTGTAATTGAAAAGATGTTATTTGTCAAGGGGTGCCAAACCTTTGCATAAGACTGTACACAGTGTGTGTATGTGTTTATGTGAGTGTGTGTCTGTGTGTGTGTGTGTATATATATATATGTGTGTGTGTGTATATATTTCTGTATATGCATGTGTATATATATATTTATATATAGTTCACACACATTCAAACTTATTTGAATACACATTCAAAATTATTTTTATTATTATTATTTTCGTTTTTTTTTTTTTTTTGTGTTTTAAAATTTTTTATTTTTGCAATGGAAATAAAAATAAAGCAGTCCTCCGTAGAGGAGGGGTGGTGGAGGGAATATATATATATATATACATATATATAAAATAATTGTCACACAACTGGGGTGACATGCCTATCCTGCTCACCCAATTTTAGTGCACTTTAGTTATGCATAATGACCTTCTAGTCTCGATACACCCATATATATATATGTATATATATATATAGTTTTTTTTGTTTTTTTTTTTGCAATAGACAATAAAAATAACGCAGTTCTCCATAAAGGAGGGATGGTGGATGGAATATATATATACATATATATAAAATAATTGTCACACAACCTGGGTGACATGCCTTGCCTGCTCACCCAGTTTTAGTGCACCTTAGTTATTCATAATGACCATCTAGTCTCGATACACCCATAAATATATATGTATATATATATAGTTTTTTTTGTTTTTTTTTTGCAATAGACAATAAAAATAACGCAGTTCTCCATAAAGGAGGGATGGTGGATGGAATATATATATACATATATATAAAATAATTGTCACACAACTTGGGTGACATGCCTTGCCTGCTCACCCAATTTTAGTGCAACTTAGTTATCCATAATGACCAACTAGTCTCGATACACCCATATATATATATATATATATATATGTACATATATATATAGTTTTTTTATTAGCAATAGAAAAGAAAAATAACGCAGTTCTCCGTAAAGGAGGGATGGTGGATGGAATATATATATATATATATATACATTTATATAAAATAATTGTCACACAACCTGGGTGACATGCCTTGCCTGCTCACCCAATTTTAGTGCACTTTAGTTATCCATAATGACCATCTAGTCTCGATACACCCATGAATATATATGTATATATATATATATATATATATATATATATATATATATATATATATAGTTTTTCTGTTTTTTTTTTGCAATAGACAATAAAAATAACGCAGTTCTCCGTAAAGGAGGGATGGTGGATGGAATATGTATATGCATATATATAAAATAATTGTCACACAACCTGGGTGACATGCCTTGCCTGCTCACCCAATTTTAGTGCAACTTAGTTATCCATAATGACCAACTAGTCTCGATACACCCATATATATATATATATATATATGTACATATATATAGTTTTTTTATTAGCAATAGAAAAGAAAAATAACGCAGTTCTCCATAAAGGAGGGATGGTGGATGGAATATGTATATGCATATATATAAAATAATTGTCACACAACCTGGGTGACATGCCTTGCCTGCTCACCCAATTTTAGTGCACCTCAGTTATCCATACTGACCATCTAGTCTCGACACACCCATATATATATATATATATATATATATATATATATATATATATATATATGTATATATATATATAGATATTTTTTCTTTTTCTTGTGTTTTTTTTTCGCAATGGATATTAAAAATAAAGCAGTCCTCCGTAAAGGAGGGGTGGTGGAGGGAATATATATATACATTTATATAAAATAATTGTCACACAACTGGGGTGACATGCCTTGCCTGCTCACCCAATTTTAGTGCACCTTAGTTATCCATAATGACCAACTAGTCTCGATACACCCATAAATATATATGTGTATATATATATATATATATAGTTTTTTTGTGTTTTTTTTTGCAATAGACAATAAAAATAACGCAGTTCTCCATAAAGGAGGGATAGTGGATGGAATATATATATACATATATATAAAATTATTGTCACACAACCTGGGTGACATGCCTTGCCTGCTCACCCAATTTTAGTGCACCTTAGTTATCCATACTGACCATCTAGTCTCGATACACCCATATATATATATATATATATATATGTACATATATATAGTTTTTTTATTAGCAATAGAAAAGAAAAATAACGCAGTTCTCCGTAAAGGAGGGATGGTGGATGGAATATATACATACATATATATAAAATAATTGTCACACAACCTGGGTGACATGCTTTGCCTGCTCACCCAATTTTAGTGCAACTTAGTTATCCATAATGACCAACTAGTCTCGATACACCCATAAATATATATGTATATATATATATATATATATATATAGTTTTTTTATTTTTTTCGTAATGGACAATAAAAATAACGCAGTTCTCCGTAAAGGAGGGATGGTGGATGGAATATATATATACATATATACATTTATATAAAATAATTGTCACACAACCTGGGTGACATGCCTTGCCTGCTCACCCAGTTTTAGTGCACCTTAGTTATCCATACTGACCATCTAGTCTCGATACACCCATAAATATATATACTGAACAAAAATATAAACGCAACACTCTTGTTTCTGCTCCCATTTTTCATGAGATGGACTTAAAGACCTACAATTCATTCCAGATACACAATATTACCATTTCTCTCAAACATTTCTCACAAATCAGTCTAAATGTGTGATAGTGAGCACTTCTGCTTTGCTGAGATAATCCATCCCACCTCACAGGTGTGCCACATCAAGATGCTGATCTGACATCATGGGTAGTGCACAGGTGTACCTTATACTGCCCACAATAAAAGGCCACCCTGGAATGTGCAGTTTTTTGCTTTATTGGGGGTCTGGGGACTCAGAACCGGTCAGTATCTGGTGTGACCACCATTTGCCTCATACAATGCAACACATCTTCTTCGCATAGAGTTTATCAGATTGTCAATTGTGGCCTGTGGAATGTTGGTCCACTCCTCTTCAATGGCTGTGCGAAGTTGTTGGATATTAGTGGGAACTGGTACACGCTGTCGTATACGCCGGTCAAGCACATCCCAAACATGCTCAACGGGTGACATGTCCGGTGAGTATGCTGGCCATGCAAGAACTGGGACATTTTCAGCTTCCAAGAACTGTGTACAGATCCTTGCAACATGGGGCCGTGCATCATCTGTCTGAGTGGCTGGTCTCAGACGATCTTGGAGGTGAACCTGCTGGATGTGGAGGTCCTGGGCTGGTGTGGTTACACGTGGTCTGCGGTTGTGAGGCCGGTTGGATGTACTGCCATATTCTCTGAAACGCCTTTGGAGACGGCTTATGGTTGAGAAATGAACATTCAATGCACGAGCAACAGATCTGGTTGACATTCCTGCTGTCAGCATGCCAATTGCACGCTCCCTCAATGCTTGTGGCATCTGTGGCATTTTGCTGTGAGACAAAACTGCACATTCCAGGGTGGCCTTTTATTGTGGGCAGTATAAGGTACACCTGTGCACTACCCATGATGTCAGATCAGCATCTTGATGTGGCACACCTGTGAGGTGGGATGGATTATCTCAGCAAAGCAGAAGTGCTCACTATCACACATTTAGACTGATTTGTGAGAAATGTTTGAGAGAAATGGTAATATTGTGTATCTGGAATGAATTGTAGATCTTTAAGTCCATCTCATGAAAAATGGGAGCAAAAACAAAAGTGTTGCGTTTATATTTTTGTTCAGTGTATGTATATGTATACATATAGTTTTTTTTGTGTTTGTGAAAACGGGTCTTTAATCGGGGAAACGGAGCGGGTAGAGCAGGACGGAACGCAGGCATTGACAAACTACAATGACGGACAGGGCAAACAGGTAAGACCAGGACTTAAAATAGGTCATGACTAATCAAAGTAATCGGGCAAAGCAGGAGACGATCAGGGAAGCACACGTGGGTAATCAGGGGGCGTGGCACACACGAGGAGCGGACAAGCCGGGCATATATGTATATCTATATAAAACCTCATTAATGAGGGACAGGGAACAGAACGGACAGACAGAACTGGCACAGGGGAAGGAGCCAGGACAAGACTTGACATAAGACAGGAAAGGCAGAGAAACAGATCAGAAAGGGGGACACGGAGGGAACAGGCAGGACAAAAGGACCGGGAGTGAACGAAGGGAACATCGGGGAAAGAGGAGCAGAAGCCAGAGGGACGAGGGACAAAGAGAGGAGGGACAGAGACAGGAGGAACAAAGCGAGGGGGAGCAGAGGCAGGAGGGACAAAGACGGGAGGCCAGGGAGAGAAGGAGGGGGAACCAAGAGGAGCCCGAGGGAGACCCAGCGGGCGACGGGAGGCAGCCGGAAGGGCTGCAGGCGGCCGGGAGGCCGGAGCCGGAGGGGCCGAGGAGACGGGGTGAGGGACAGACGCAGGGACGAAGGAGGGAGTCGGAGGGGAGACCAGGGAAGGGGACGAAGGAGCTGGAAGGGACCCTGGCGAGGGCAAGGAGAGAGGGGGAGCCGCAGCAGACGGCGACGTCCTCCGACACGCCAGAGCGGGAGGACCAGCAGGCGAATGAGGAGCCGCCGTCGGGGGGCCCGCAGGCAACCGATAAGACGCCGGAGGAGGGACCGAGGCAGGGCGACGAGGCCGCGGAGGGGGACCCGCAGACGACAGCCGACCCGGAGGGCCAGGACCCGCAGGTGCCGACCAAGCCCTAGCGCCGGCGAGGGAGGGCGAGCCAGGGGGCTGGGCGGGTGGGACCCCAGCCGTGCGTCTGTGTCCTCTCCCCTTATGGGACACAGACATAAGGACCTGCGGCCGGGGTCGGGCTCGTCGGGGTGAGGGTACCAGAGTCACAGGGGGAGAAGGGACTGGAGTGGGGCCAGGGACTGGAGCTGCAGGCTGCAGAGGGAGCGCCTGCCCGGGAGCTGCAGGCAGGGAAAGCGCCTCGGACGTGGGCGCGGTAGCTGCAGGCAGCGGAGACGGCTGCTCGGGCTCTGGGGCCGCAGGGGGCACTTATTTTATTATATAAAATAAGTGTCACACAACCGGGGTGACATGCCTTGCCTGCTTGTGGGATGAGGAAGACTCAGGGACTGGAAATGGGATTAAAACTGAAGATGTGCTCATTCCTTTGTGTATTTACAAATTTTCCTTCCGTCAGACATGAGGAGTTTGCTGCTATATTTGGCACTAATAGAGATTCTGATGCTGCTATTTTTATTGTCTATTAGTTTGTTATTATTTACAAGTTCTGTTGTGTTTTTGCATTTTTCTCTTCTGGTTAATTAACTGCTGTCTGTTTGCTGTGAAGTATGAGTGTGGTGAGTAAGACTCAGGGACTGGAAGTGGGATTACAACTAAAGATAACATGCTTATTCCTTTTTGTATTGTTTACAAATTTCCTTCCGTCAAACATGAGGAGTTTGCTGCTATATTGTGCACTAACAGAGATTCTGATGCTGCTATTTTTATTGTTTATAAATGTGTTATTGTTTCCAAGTTGAGTATTCAATAAATGCTAAATTGAGAAATTTTGTGTATCGTTTGTTATTATTAGTGTGATATTTTACCATGCAAATAGAGGGGAAAACGTCCAATTATCGGCCAAAAAAAATCAGCAGCATATATCGGCCATCGCCTGACCCTTGACTTGAAAAACCCATATCGGTCGACCTCTAGTAACAGTACATTCTGTCCAATTCATCCATCGAGTTAAGTCACACACCCACTTGAGGGGGCACTCCGGCAGACGTGAGGATGGGGATGTTCTTTCCGCTATAACATCCACTGCAGAAGTACATCTCGCTCCTGTTCACAGGGCTTACTTCAATGATGAAGCAGGGCTGGTTGTCTGGACAAGAAGTTGTCCTGCTGCTGGGTCTCGGTGCCGTTTTTCCACCTAAGCTTGAAGGTGGAAATGTGTTCCAACTTGGTCCCTGGGACTGCAGCATAGCCAAACATCGCGAGCAGCGTCGGCCACACCCACCACCAGAACCATCACACCGTCCTATACACATAAAGAAGAACTAAAACATAGAGTGTTGTGACAATCTATGCGTTAATGTTTGGCAGCATAGGTGATTCATTAAAATTATACCGAAGAATGGAAAATGTGATATTTAGAATATTTTTTGCCATTTAGTAGCTAATTTAAGCACTTACCCAATGCCTCAATTTGTTTTAGGTCAGTAATGTCTGAGCCAAAAGAATGAATGTATGAATTTAATACAATTCACCCACTCCCACCCACACACAAATCTGAAATTCAATTTAAGACACTTCTTAAACATTAGTGCATTAACAAAAAAGGAAAATCTTAAGAGATTCAGTAGGATTTTCTATGTTAGACTTAAGCTAATAGTTCAATAGTTTTTACATATTTCAATATACCAATTTGACTTTAATGTTGAAACAGATGCTAAAACATGGAATAATTTCATAACTAGAGAAACATGTTATTCACAAACACTAGCAAAGGTAGCTTATAGTTAAGCTTACTTAAGTCAGCAAGTCAGGCTACAGTGTGTAAGAATAGTCGTAAACGATAATTTGTCTCAGTCTTACATGACAGAATAAGTAAACAGAAAATATAAAATGGCTGAAACAGCGTCATTAACGCCAGCTACAGTAGAGGCGCAGAAAAGGTGTCATGACTGAAGTATTCCCAAACTCTGGAAGACCGTATGCGAGCCTTTTTTGCCGCGTGTTTCTCCAGAGGCTCCGGAGCTCCGCTGGTTGAGACAGCCATGTTGGTTCATGTGCAGGGGGACGAGCGGCAAATTTCTTTTTTGCAGGGTGGTAGGTGATGTCTCATTAATATTTATGAGAGAAGTGCTACATGATTGGCCAGTGCATGCCAGTGCATGCCCAAAATGGTGCGGCACTGCATCCAAGCCTGCGGCACTCAGAGTCACAAATACAGTGGAAACCATTTGTAGTAATTACGTCTGTCTGGCTGATTTCCAACTAATTGATATTTGTATATTTATTACATGAATATAAGGTAATATAAGGTAATAGAAGAGGTATTTAATGGTTTTCCATCTGAGGAATTTGCAAAAAACTGCAGTGCATGATGGGTCGGACCTAAAGGCTGCCTTAACGTCCTCATCTGTATGACGACATACATCAAGACTAGGAAGGTGCATAATGTTCATGTCTGGTTGCGTTTGTTGGTCCAGAAAGTAATTCAATTTCGCCATGTAGGTTACGTTCTTAAAAACTGCTTGGATATAGCCCGATTATATGCTGTGGGCCTTTTAATTTCTTTGTTTACCAGGTAGGCTACCTTCTTTAAACTGCGTTTTGTTAGACTACATATTTAGGGAGGTCTTTATAAATTTATAGTAGTCTTCATAAATATGTGCATAGTTTAGCCTAACCCAGCCACTTAAGGGAGAAAGCCAGCTCAACTAGGTGTCGGTCCCAAGCCCGGATTAATGGGGAGGGTTGGCGTCAAGAAATAAAGAGACTGTATCTTCACTGCATGACTGATGTCAAAATGTGTGAAATATGTGGTTGTATTAATAAATGCATTAAAGTAGGTTAATGATTCTGTGCTGTCTAAATTGTATAGAAAATTTCTACGTATAGCCAAACAAATCTCCTCCTGTTTGAAAAGGCATAGAAAAAGCAATTTAGCCACTAAAACTTTACAGTTTTTGTGAGGGACAGTCGAATTCTCTCGTTTCTCTCGTCAAGTTTTTTTGTGATCCTGCACCTACACTTTGCCGGCCCCAGGAGGATGGGCTCCCCCTTTGAGTTTGGTCCCTCCCAAGGTTTCTTCCTTCTTGGGAGTTTTTCCATCCTATCGGCGCCTATGGCTTACTCACTGGGGGCTTTGGGTGGGCATGATATAAAGCAAAGCATTTTCCCTCCCAGTTTCCTCCTCTGGTCCACATTGCAGGACCATCAGCCATCAGAAACAGTCAGACGGTCTCCTTCAGCTTCTTTAGTGTCCTTGGAAGCCAAGGCAGTTTTAGGTCTGAGAAGAGGTTTATCAGAAGGACACATATTACGTCGTTTGTCCTGAAATGTAACATGGGGAGGAAAAGTTAAGCGGTTTAGTCAGATTGGAGTCGTTTATTCAGCAGTGGCAGCGCCAGTGACTTAATGCTACAGGTGCTATAGGGGAGTGAGATTATTTAGACCGGGTGCTTTAGCTTTTCAGCTTATGTAGATGGTGTATAGAAGCACACAGCACGATAAGCTACAGCATGGATAAAATAGGATAAAATATGAAATTCTAACGTCTAGCTCACAGAGCCTCTATGTGTACTTTGAAGAAAAAATACACTACAAGTATGCTGTAAAAACCGCAAAAATGTCTTACACAATATACAGATTTTACAGATAGTTAAAGAAAAAATGAAACCAATATTTTGGGGGTGCTGTGGGGGTACTATGGTCATTGGAGGAGGAGCTAGAGCCCCCCCCCCCAAGCTTTTCCTTGGTGCTGCCACTGTTGTTCAGATTAAAAGTAACATTGTCATTAATAAACAGTACTCTGATCAAATTTTTGCATGTACAAACACAATCAAAGTTTAACCACATGTTTAGACACAATTCACACACCTGTTACATTTCCATAATGCTAAGACTCTCTACACTTACTTCATCCACTTTCTTGTTTGGTACACAGTCATTTGATGGATGTGTAAGATCATTACCAGACCGTCTGCTGCAAACTCTACAGTTAATGAATGGCTGCAAAAACACACAGACACACAAAAACAGTATTTAAAGAGTGGTGGGCAATAAATACAGTGAGAGAAGGTGTAGTAAAGATATATCTAATGATTTAAGGCAGAGCTGCTGGAGTGCAGGGTTTAATGACACAGAACAATTTTAGAGGAAAGAGCTTCCAAAGCAGGGTCACCATAAGGCTATATTATACAAAGCAAGTTCATCTAAAAGTATGAACAACAAATCCCGTTTAACTGAACACTGCTCTGTATTAAAATACTGTCCTCCGATCAAGCTAAGTGGTCCTGTAGTTCACTATTTAAAGAGGTAAATTTAAAGGGTAATTCACACTGCACATCTACCCTGCTCTGACCAGGTTTAATTACTGGCTTTCTAATTAAAACAAGAGTTAAGTCCTGCCCTTTCACCACAAAACACCACACTGCCATTTAAGGCTGATTTCAACAATGAGTTTTAGTTAACCTGGCTCGATTGAGTTAACTCTGGGTATGTAAAACCCGCTTTGTAGTACAGCCCACAGGTCTTTAAATAAGGCCAGCTAGGGTTCATAGCTCGAAGCATAATCTACAGGTCACCCCTCAGATGATTAGCATTTGCTTCTGCCTGGTAATCCAGCCTTTAAGCCTGTAAACCTACTAAAATTTGAGAATAAGGTGAAGGAACTGGCTCTTTGAGGCCACCTATGTATTTGTTACTTTATTGTTGGCTAACTTTCCCCCGCAGGGCATCAAAAAAGTTA
Source organism: Brienomyrus brachyistius (assembly GCF_023856365.1). NCBI lineage: Eukaryota > Metazoa > Chordata > Actinopteri > Osteoglossiformes > Mormyridae > Brienomyrus > Brienomyrus brachyistius. The sequence goes on along the minus strand of NW_026042597.1, from coordinate 110,593 downwards.
ACATGAACCTAAATTAATTTGCTAACTGATATGTCCAATGCTCACAGTCACAGTGACTCTTTACTTACCCTCTTGTCCATGAAAATACAGTCAGCCCGATGGTCTGTTGCAGTTGACTTTGGACATTTTGTTGCTCTCAAGAGAATCTCAATGTCAATGTATTCACTGCTGATCTAAATCACATAAACACGTTATATACAAAATTGCCTACAACTGTTTTAAAGGCAATATAACAAACAATAATCACCCAAAAAATGGCAAACTGTCACAGACTTGACTGCAGCAGATTCAGAGAGAAACTGTGAGAAGGTAAAATTGACCAGGGCTGAGATATACAACCATCACTTTCATTGTGAAGAGACATTAAGCATCATATGCATTGAAATTAAAACATCAAAATCAATGTGATACTCATTAGTTCAGCTTGCAGATGATGAAAGTTTCACACTTTTGTAAACACTTTCTCAGCAGTTACCTTCGGACGGCCCTGGATGTTATAGAAATTCATGTGCTGACGGGTTCCTTGATGAGCATTTTCGACTGCGAGTTTAATGGCCGTCTTGTGAGTGCAGGGAGACTGTGGTAATCTTGCTGGGCCTCTGTGGAGATAAGCAGAGCTCCATAAGCCAAAACCAGAAGCAGCAGGCGGGTCATCTTCCTCTCAGCTTTGAAGGGAGAAGCAGGACTGAGGACACTGATCCGTGGTCCCCTTATCCAGCACGTCCAGGGGCGTGTCCTTCACTCGAAACAAACAGACCTTTGAACAACATTGGAAAACTCTTCAGGATGAATTGAGGCAGGTGGTCAAGTGGGTTTATTGTTATTTCAGCAATATACACAGTACACAGTGAAAGGAAACATTGTTCCTCCTGGACCACGGTGCAACACAAAGAAGAAAAACAGAAACAACACAAGATGACACAAGTGCGGGCAAGATAGAACTATACAGAGTGAAAGGAGCACAAACAGAGGGAGAAAGTGCAAGATAAACACAAGAGCAACAATACAATACTACAGGACAAGACAGCGCAGTCAAGAACACAGAGTGCAGCCAGAGCTAACCTGAATAGGGGCATCAAGGTTGCCAGGCAGGCAGAGAAACAGAAAATAGAGGTCTACTTCACATACAACAACCCACAGTGGGTGTGGCAGGGAATACAACACATTACAAACTTCAAAGGCAACAACACCGTCACTGTTAACAGCAACGCCCTTTTAGCAAAGGAGCTAAACAGCTTCTTTGCTCGTCTGGAGGAACACAGAGCAGACATAGCCACACTGCCCCCTCCCCCAATCTCCAGCACTCACAGACTCCCTCTGCAGGAACACCACGCGAGAAGGCACATTGCATCTCTAGGTGTGTGGAGTTTAAGACAAGGCAAGTGATGCTACGATAATATAATTCCTTGGTAAGACCCCACCTAGAATATTGTGTGCGGGTTTGGTTACCATACCTTAAGAAGGACATTGCTGCCTTGGAAAAGGTGCAACGTAGGGCAACGAGAATGATTCCTGGTCTTAGAGGAATGTCTAATGAGGAGAGGTTAGCTGAGCTGAATCTGTTTAGCCTCGAGCAAAGGAGACTAAGGGGGGACATAATCCAGGTGTTTAAGATTCTAACAGGTCTGGATGCTGTTCAGCCAAATGGCTATTTCAATGTTAGTTTAAATACCAGAACTCGTGGCCATAAGTGGAAATTAGCTGGAGAACATTTTAAAACGAATTTGATGAAGCATTTCTGTACACAGCGTGTAGTTAGAGTATGGAATAGTCTTCCTGTTATTGTAACACAAGCTAAAACCCTGGGTTCTTTTAAATCAGAGCTAGATAAGATTTTTGAGCTATTAGCTAAGTTCTCCTCAAAGGAGCTTGATGGGCCGAATGGCCTCCTCTCATTTGTAAATCTCTTTGGTTCTTATGAGTCAGCTTACAGAGATGAGGTCCAGAAACTGATAGGTTGGAGTTCAGCAAACAATTTGGCACTAAACAGCACAAAGACAAAGGAATCACTGACTTCAGGAAGGATGGAGGCGACACTGGCCTGCCTAGATGGATGGATGGATGTTTTTATTGACATTGTAAGTACAATGAGATTTAGTTTGGAACGCGCCAGCAGCTACACAGTATATTTACAATTATATAGATTGTGAGGCATAAAATAAGGTGTGAGTAATATAACATAACGACATAATATAAGTAATCATTAATTAATCATTACAGATGGTATGAGGTGTGAACCGCTAGGCTGCTATGGCATGTTTGGTATCAAACCGATGGAAAATCACTCCAGTTTCCAAATCTGGTCAGTGGTTACCACGAAAGTGAATATATCAAAAGTTACACCAGCCTAACGAAAATCATCAATACAAGGGAAATCACTCTGGTCATAAATCTCAAAAGGACTGATACAGACCCCCTTCCGAAAGCCCGCCAAATGGATGGTCAGCCATTGGTCCAGGAGTCGAATTCCTGGTCACTCCTATTCACGAACTTTACACTATAAAACCTGGCACCTCAGAACAAAGCCAGGAGAGGAGAAACAGAAGGGAGGAGAAAACAAAAGACCATCAGCACGAAGAGAGGCAGAGAACATCAGCCCAAGAGAAGAGAAGCCCACAAGAAGCCCTCCTGAAGCCTATCAGTGAAGACCCAGCTGGACAGAGAACTGCAACCAAGCCCAAGCTTCACCAGGAGAGGGAATCAGAGGGGCTCCACTCCAACAACCGCTGCAAACACCGCGCCTCCCTGAGTGCCATCACCCATCAGCTCATCAGCCTCCGCAACCAACTGCCAAGACCCCCCCCCCCCCACTCTGCAACCAAGTAAACAAACTTCCTTTCATTTATAACAACCTAAACTCCTATTCACCTGCTATATTACTTTAGGACAGTATTTCCACAAATTGCTTGCTTTGCAGAACAGTATTTTCCCTTTTAAGGTTACTCATTTTAAATCTGGTCATTGCATTTTCATGATTACATTGTTTGTGTCCACTCCGTTATTTCGTGTTTATTGTTTGTTAGGTGTAATGTCTGTCTTATGTTAGTTATAGGAATAAATGCATGTCTTTTACACAACTTCAGCCTCCGTTCATTGAGTGCTCACAAGAATCCCTGCCTGTGCGATCTACGCTCTGAAACCTCAAATTCGCCTGAAATATCGCGAGACTCTCTCTCATTGGCCGTGAGGGGAGCTTCGCTACCGATCGTTTACATTACCTGGTGACGCAGCTCGTTGGACAAGCCTTCTATTCTAACCCAGGTTATTACGTGATACTGGTTATTAATGAGTTCCATTTAAGTCACACATTAACAGACTCACGGTGTTTCGCAATTGAGTTTGAGCCGACCATTCAGCATAAAAATTGGTTAATAATCACAAGGCACAAGGTTTAAACTTATTCTGAGCACACAATTTAAACTTTTTATGACCGAACGTGCAGTGAAGAAGCGCTACTGTCAACTGGTTGCAAAAGTCGCACTCATGGCAATCTGAAGGCATTTAAGCGGGATCATATGGGCTTATTATAGTTATTTTTATTTCTATTATTAGTAGTTATATTATTTTGTTTTATTTTCGGTGATTTCATTGTAGTTCTTTCGTATTAAACTGCAGTAAACTTTAACCCTATGTCTGACGAGATTCTCAGATGTAGCGCTTTGTTTCCAGGTTCAATTCGGACGAGTGTCTCCGTTTCTATATATCCTGGGAGAGATCTCTCTATTAGCGAACGGGAATACTTGTTATGAGGTTCTAACCTAAATTATGTTGCGCTTGGACATAAGACCGATAGCTTAGTTACCTATCAGGATCATACTCGTATGTGTGTGCCTGCTTTAGACAAAGCAAGTTTAACACAACTTTGCGCTGTGAGCCAAGTGTGTGTCATTTAGAAATTGGGAGTCTCCTGTGCTTGAGACCCGCCGTGGTTAAGCACCATTTGCGACGAGATATAGTGCACTCACAATTTAAATCTGTCGCCGTAACGCGTGCGCCGTCTCGCTTCAGTAATTGTTTTAAGGGGTTTTATACTGTGCAAGGCACAGAAGAAGGCCACAAGCAGCATGCGCATGCATTAAATGTGTGTGTCACTCATCTAGCGTCGGCAACCGCCTAGCTATATCTTTGGTTACCTCTAGTGGTCAGGCATAGAACTACCACTCCATTTCGAAATTGCGCCTCTAGTGGCCAGGCATAGAACTACCACTCAATTTCGATATTGCGCCTCTAGTGGCCAGGCATAGAACTACCACTCCATTTTGATATTGCGCCCCCGGTGGTCAGGCATAGAACTACCACTCCATTTCGATATTGCGCCCCCGGTGGTCAGGCATAGAACTACCACTCCAGTTCGAAATTGCGCCTCTAGTGGTCAGGCATAGAACTACCACTCCATTTCGAAATCGCGCTTCTAGTGGTCAGGCATAGAACTACCACTCCATTTCGATATTGCGCCCCCGGTGGTCAGGCATAGAACTACCACTCCATTTCGAAATTGGGCTTCTAGTGGTCAGGCATAGAACTACCACTCAATTTTGAAATTGCGCTTCTAGTGGCAAGCCATAGAAGTACTACTCCATTTCGAAATCGCGCCTCTAGTGGTCAGGCATAGAACTACCACTCCATTTCGATATTGCGCCCCCGGTGGTCAGGCATAGAACTACCACTTCATTTCGAAATTGCGCTTCTAGTGGTCAGGCATAGAACTACCACTCAATTTTGAAATTGCGCTTCTAGTGACAAGCCATAGAACTACTACTCCATTTCGAAATCGCGCCTCTAGTGGTCAGGCATAGAACTACTATTCCATTTCGAAATCGTGCCTCTAGTGGTCAGGCATAGAACTACCACTCCATTTCGAAATTGCGCCTCTAGTGGCCCGGCATAGAACTACCACTCAATTTCGATATTGCGCCTCTAGTGGCCAGGCATAGAACTACCACTCCATTTTGATATTGCGCCCCCGGTGGTCAGGCATAGAACTACCACTCCATTTCGATATTGCGCCCCCGGTGGTCAGGCATAGAACTACCACTCCAGTTCGAAATTGCGCCTCTAGTGGTCAGGCATAGAACTACCACTCCATTTCGAAATCGCGCCTCTAGTGGTCAGGCATAGAACTACCACTCCATTTCGATATTGCGCCCCCGGTGGTCAGGCATAGAACTACCACTCCATTTCGAAATTGGGCTTCTAGTGGTCAGGCATAGAACTACCACTCAATTTTGAAATTGCGCTTCTAGTGGCAAGCCATAGAAGTACTACTCCATTTCGAAATCGCGCCTCTAGTGGTCAGGCATAGAACTACCACTCCATTTCGATATTGCGCCCCCGGTGGTCAGGCATAGAACTACCACTCCATTTCGAAATTGCGCTTCTAGTGGTCAGGCATAGAACTACCACTCAATTTTGAAATTGCGCTTCTAGTGACAAGCCATAGAACTACTACTCCATTTCGAAATCGCGCCTCTAGTGGTCAGGCATAGAACTACTATTCCATTTCGAAATCGTGCCTCTAGTGGTCAGGCATAGAACTACCACTCCATTTCGAAATTGCACCCCCGGTGGTCAGGCATAGAACTACCACTCCATTTCGATATTGCGCCCCCGGTGGTCAGGCATAGAAGTACCACTCCATTTCGATATTGCGCCCCCGGTGGTCAGGCATAGAACTACCACTCCAGTTCGAAATTGCGCCTCCAGTGGTCAGGCATAGAACTACCACTCCATTTCAAAATCGCGCCTCCAGTGGTCAGGCATAGAACTACAACTCCATTTCGATATTGCGCCCCCGGTGGTCAGGCATAGAACTACCACTCCATTTCGAAATTGCGCTTCTAGTGGTCAGGCATAGAACTACCACTCAATTTTGAAATTGCGCTTCTAGTGGCAAGCCATAGCAGTGCCACTCCATTGAAATTGCACCTCTAGTGGTCCGCCATAGTAGGTTAACAACATCTGAGTTGGGTCTCTGGTGGTCAACTGCGGTGATACAACACGCATAATTGGACACACAGGTTCTTGCCTGAAAGCAGGAATCAACTTCACAGACTAAATCAGTTTGATCACAATACATTAACATCCAATTAGGTTATTGTTGCATAACTAATTGATGTTTACAATTGAATAAGAAACACAATTCATTTGGTTTGATTCCCGTTTAACCTTTTTGATTTATTTTAGGTTTTATTTCACCTTATGCTTTCATTCATTCCATCTCCCCCAACAAGGGGACTTGCATAGAAGTTCAACCACTATTAACAACAGTAAACCAGTTACGTACACAATCCCATCAGGAAGTCGTTTGGATGTGATCAGTTGAGCCCTTCGGGTGCTGGGTGCTTACCATTCGCTCTCTGTTGGTTGAGCTTGTCTGTGGCTCTGCTGTCACTGCTTGTGATCGTACAGTTTGTCAGAACCGAAGGGGAGTTCTCAGCAATTGGATGCCCAAAAGCGTGTCAGCCCGGCTACACCCACTGACTCATTACGGGCAAGGCTGACAGGTACCTCAGGCGGTCATTACAACTTTTGAGCAGGACTTCGTTTAGGGTGAGTTCTGAGAACGGCCCTAGCTTGGACTCTCACTAGGGTGGGTGATACCTGAAGGCAATTTTGCCAGCCGATAAGCTCCACCTGGGTTGTCTCAGTTGTGCATACAGAATACGCCCTTCCAAGTTAACATTGCTGGGGATCGGGGGAGTGGAAGCCGGACTCAGGCTTGCTTGGCTGGGAGAATGATTCCTGGTCTTAGAGGAATGTTTAATGAGGAGAGGTTAGCTGAGCTGAATCTGTTTAGCCTCGAGCAAAGGAGACTAAGGGGGGACATAATCCAGGTGTTAAATCTGGTCATTGCATTACATTTTTTTTGTATCCACTCCTTTATTTCGTGTTTATTGTTTGTTAGGTGTAATGTCTGTCTTATGTTAGTTATATCCATCCATCCATTTTCCAAACTGCTTATCCTACTGGGTCGCGGGTGGTCCGGAACCTATCCCGGAATGTGGAATGGGCACGAGGCAGGGAACAATCCAGGATGGGGGGCAGCCCATCACAGGGCACACTCACACACAAATCGTGATTATATTATTGCACTATACTGTATAAATAAAAAGTAAACTTAATACCAGTTGTGGTAATAAAGTGCACAGAGAGTAAGAGAGAGTAGGGTTTCACATAAACGTATGTTCATTAGCATTTAGTATTCTGATGGCTTTGGGGTTAGAAGCTCTTATTAAATCTGGTTGTTCTGCAATGCATACTGCGGTAACGTTTACCAGAGGGCAGAAGTTCAAACATCTCATGTGCTAGGTGCGTGGGATCTTTTTTAAATATAATTATGCATATGTAGAACTAGGGATATGATCCTGTTAAGTATGATAGTTCTGTCTCATTATTGCAGGATCGACATCCATAGTAACTGTGGTGATCTATCCATTTGTGTGCATGTCTGTGTGTGTGTGTGCGAGCGGGTATACCTATCCTACCCCATAGCGTGATAAATACCTGTTTTTTTTTTCCCTTATGGGGACCACGAAACTGAAAACCAGGAAAACTCTATTTTATAAAAATCTGTGACTGCTGTGGAAAAACTAAAAATGCAAAACCTCTTTTATTTTGCTTGGTTACTTATGGTTATGGTTAGGGCAGGGTGGGGGTTAAGATTGTCATAGTTAGCGTTAGCATTTATCCAATAGAAGTCAATGAGCGGGCCCCATAAGGATAGGTATACCCTATGTGTGTGCATGTGTGTGTTTGTCCCATATTGCCTGGGCTTCAGGATACCTCATAACCCGGAACTTCATCAGAAGTAGTTAGAAAATGGATGAATGGATGGATGGATGGATGGATGGATGGATGGATGGATGGATGGATGGACAGATCAATAAAAGTACAGAACATCCATTTTACAAAGAACCATCAACACTAAATGTATGCACTGGTCATGCTCCTGGAAATTAAACTTCTTTTCTGAAAAGCAGCATGTTCATAAATTAGCTGCTGTTATACCTTGGGGGAACAAATGCAGATGAAATTGTAAAACAAACTGCAGTGGCAAAACAGTTCTGGCTGCCTGTGCTGCCCTGCCTGCCCGCCCTCCTGCCCATTACGTCCTGCCTGTGCCACCCTCCTGCCTGCCCTCCTGCCTGTTTACGTCTTTCCTGTGTGCCCTGCTGCCAGTTATTCTGTATTTACATCCGGACTTAACTAATTGAACCATATAAACCATATAAATCAGGACTTTGTTAACGTGACTTCTGACCTGTGGAGGATGGGCTCCCCCTTTCACTCTGGTTCCTCCAAAGGTTTCTTACTATGACTGAGTTTATCCTTGCCAATGTCGCTTTCTAATTTTTCAGGCTAGATCTTGCTCACTGGGACAATTGGGCAGGGACAAAGTAAAGTGCTTTGAGACAATGTAAGGCTATGAAAATGTACTATACAAAATAAAGTGAATTGACTTGAGTAATGTGGCACAAAGCAACCCTTCTTTGCCACAGGAAATGTCTGGTGCAATTTCTTTTTTAATTGTACATGTCAATTGCATAATACCCTAAACTAATTCATTATTATTTCTATTATTATCATCATCATCAGTATTTCATTAGTATTCCATGGTATTTAGATTTTTCAGGAATCAGTGTGTGTACTGTATACTTTTTAATTTATTTGCACTATGTGTAGTGTCTCTGCAGCTGTATATACTTGCTGCATTATGCACAAGAACTTCCCTCAGGCATCAGTATAGTTAATCAAATGTAATATTTCTTGCTTGTTTATTAAGTTGTTTTAGGTATTTTGTGTGTTCCACTTAATTTAGTGTAATTAGTCCTAGTTGACTCAGGTTTAGTTAGATTTTTCCTTCTGTTGTTCCTCTGCATCATGCTACTGTCATAAAATTTCAATGTCTTACCTAACTTAAGAGTTTTGTGCATTGTGTTTTGGAGAGAAAGAAATCATTACTTTTTTTCTTTAGATTCATCCACTGATTCTATCACCTATGACACATTCCCCCTGAATATTTGTTTGTTTATTTATGTATTTGCTTGGGGGATGGAATTAACAAACAGAAATAACTGAATGAATCAGGGTAGTGAAAAACATTTATAAACTTATCATTTTGGTATTGGTACGATCCTGTTCTGGTTAGTTAGCCGAGGGAGTAAATCATCCGGAGTTTCATCTCTCAATCTCCTCCTACACCCACTCAGCATCACAGTATGGACTCCCCAATGCAACTGATCTGCACGTATTTGTACTCTGGGAGGAAATTGAAGCCCCCATAGGAAAAACTCAAAGCCTACAGACATATGCACAAAACCAGGGGACATGCTCAGTTCTGCAGGCCTGGAAGTGTGAGAGAAGGCTATTTATTGAGTTTCCCCTCTGCCCCTGGTAAAGATGAAACATGCACAAGTCATTAAACACACATATACTTACATGAAAGTCTGACTGATACTGGAGCTTCCAGTGCCCGTAAACCAGGTACTGGGGTACTCCATTTCCTTCTTGATAATTAGCGCCATTGAAAAAAAAACGGTGCCTTTCCTAATATTAACTGACTCTCAGACAAATGTACTGCTTGAAGACCCTGCCACTATTCGCATTTTCCAGCAGGAGTCACAAATCTTCATTGCATTCAGTTTATTCTCAGATGAGCTCATGCATGTTTCTATGTGCATCTTTACACTTAAACAAATACAGCTAACCTCTGTTGTTATATTCCATATATATTTGTCGTGACTGGCCTTTTTTCTCAAATGATGGATTTCTGAAACTAAAACTGACAGTATTCTAAAATATTTATATTGCCACATCATCGACACATGTTCTAATATGACATAGCATTCCCCTGGACCATAGTGCGACTTAGAGACAAGATATAACATGCCCTTCACGGTAAAACACTAGATAGGTGCAACACTTAATGTCAACGTTGTCAATGTCAATGTTGACTTAATGTCAACGTTAAATTCATGGATTCGCAAATTAAGTAACACGGTTACAGTACAAAAACGAGCAGAGCTGTGTATGGCATGACTATCTCGCGGCGGCGACAAAATATGCTTATCCTTCTAATTATTCAGAAGAAAATATATTTGCAAGCACAGCCGTTCACGGCTTCCGTACAAAAAGCTGTCACTACGCTACAGGAAGAATACACGACCAATATAGGATTTACACAAGTCTGCTTCTTTTGTTTTATTTAGTAACAACTTTCACAAAAATTGACAGCAATACTGCTAAAAGTGCAGATCTGTTGCCAAATTAAATAAACAAAGAAATTAATCATAAAAATATTCAAAGTATATACAGCCAGGGGCGCCGCTAGCAATTTTGGGCCCTATGACAAAATATGAGGTTGGGCCCCCCTATCACACCCATTCAGATCTCTGGGGGCCCCTAAAGGGCGTGGGCCCTTAGAATTGTCCCAACTTTCCCCCCCTTAGCGGCGCCCCTGTATACAGCTAACCATTTCCAATCGAAAAGTACATACAAGTCTCCAATATAAGTTATACAATGGAGCGCAGATAAAACTTTTAAATAGTAATTAACCAAACTATATAAAGAATACAAGTTTGAATACAGGTAATTTGTATAAATTTTACTGTGTTCAGACTGAAAAATCAGCACCAGCCTTACACACATTGCAGTTCTGCTTTTTTCTTCTTTTAGCATAATTACCCGTTTCACGTTCACGAGGCAGAAGATCCCTGCAAATGTGAAAATTCACAAGTAACAGGCACCATTAACCTCAAGCCATAACAGTCTGCTAGCCTGAACAATAGCAAACTCTATGTATTACCAATTATTACGCAGGTTGTCACTTTATCAAATCATGACTGTTACTAAGAAGTGGGAGTGAAACGCGTGTCACGAGATCTCGCGATATTACAACATGACGAGATTTCTCGTTGGAGCGAAAAGCCGTTTCACGAATGCGCTGCAAATGAGCTGCTGTAAATATGTCGGCATCTGACTAAATTACTATAGTAGATACCCCAGACACTTTTGAATCTTTTGTGTGTCAGCATTTCGGGTGCCCGGCGGAAAATATAAATGGCGAAAGGGAGACAGACAAAACACGAACCATCTGTAAGGACTGTAGAAAGCTAATGCCGCACACAGCGGCTAATGCTACTACTAACTACTATGCAAAGCCATTTGCAGCACCATCATAGCTCTTTATTTAAATTCACTGCACCGGTGAAGAAAACATTTTTAAAAAAATGTTATGTTTATTATTGGGTGCTTTCCACTTCATGCACCCACATACAGCGCTAGCTTAAAGCAATGCATTCTGGTCCTGACGCAATGCATCATGGTTATATTTTTTATCGCCCGTTGCATTACGTCACCATGTCACATGGTACCAAAACTCCGCGAGAGCAAGACACATCAGGCAGCACCTCTTAGCAGGCTGCACAGGCTGGATCCGCCTCCATTACGACACAACTTTGCCCTTATTGGCTTAAGATTTTAGTTACATACATGACGTTTGTATATCTGCTATTTCTCCCGAGAAGCAGGTAAAGCGGTAACTGCTTTTCAATTAATTTACTTGGTAAAATTAAATTTAAATAAATGATATGAATATTGTAATAGTACTCGTGAGCTTTGTTTGTTGTTAGTTACTGTAATGTTGCGCTGCTTTATTTGTTTAATCGTCTTGTCTGTGAAGACATTCAAGTTAATCAAATAAGAACTGCACTGTACACTGTACATGACCATAAAAACTTTGAATCCTTGAAATAAATGTTTTTGATCTTTTCCTTGGCAGTTATCTTTTTACACAGGGCCTCTATGTACACAATAGTTATTTTTTTCACGACTAACAGTATGGATCAGGAGTTGGTTATTGTAAAAGAAGTAATGTGCATGCAGGTGATATTTGTATAGATTTATATTTACCCCTAGGTGATAAGTTTGACAGTCATTTCTTTTACCGTTTGGCCTCTCGGTTGAACATAATAGTGGCGCGAGCAGCTCCACTTGGTTTTTTAAAAATACTCAGCCATGAACTTTTGGTGAACTCAGGTGAATCCCTTCCTTCAGTAGTAAACCTTGGTAGTTTCAGCCGTTTACACATTGTCTCACTAAAAGGTTGATAATATATTTGTCCTTTTACATAGTGATAAAATATACGCGATAAAAATGTGAATATTCATAGATTCAGGACTAACAAAGTAGCTAACAGAAACTCAGACTAACAAAAGGTGCAAATACATACTCAGTTGGTTCCATTGTGTTGATTACATTATAATGTTTACATTGTAATGATTATATCATGGATATTTGGCATACTTTTTATAAAATCGTAATTCTTATATTCTGCGTTATATAGTGCTAAATAATATTCCATAGATGGATGGACTTTATTAATCCCCGTGGGGAAATTGTGTTTTTTATGTCTCCCTCAACTTACTCTTTGTGGAGTAAGTTGTCCGCGAAGTGCAGCTACCTGTTGGGGCGCCCAGGGAGCTGGGGGTTAAGGGCCTTGCTCAAGGACCCACAGACGTGCTGAGGCTGGGTTAGTTTCAACTGGTGACCTCATTACAGGCACAAGGACTGACCCCTGCCCCCCAACTGTGTATGAGTAGCATTTATGCTGTTTCTTGAGTGTGAGCTAGTACATAAACCAGCTAGTGCTCACCATTGCAAAAATACTCTAGCTTTCTGTCATACACATTTTTTTATTTTCTTACATTGTCCGTTTTTGTTCATAGTCTGTAATATTCTGAATAACGACAATGTAGAGGAAAAACAGATTAAATTCTCCTTGTTTGTAATTTCCCCATGTAATCCACTGCCTTGTGGTAAGAGGTGCAAAAGTCAGACGCGTTGAATGATGAGGATACGATATTGAGTTTAGTTCTTGAGAGGATTTATTCATATGATATTTTAACACACAGTACTTTGAACTGGTTTGTTTGGCGCAAAAGGGCCGATATGCAGACACCATCACACATGGCAAATACGGTCAATGACTGTTTCACTTTGCACCTTCAGCCCTGAGCCGCGTAATCTCAGCACCTTTAATAACAACCATTGCTGCCTCCTACAGGTGGGAATACACTTAGACAATAGTAAATATCACTAAGGCAGGCAAGTACCTCTCGTTTCAAGTGTTGCAATACTATATAACATTATATTATAAACAATAAATACGAATAAATAAAAACATTAAACAAATAAACATAATCAATAATATTCATGAATAATTATGCTTAATATACAAATAAAAGAATAGCTCCTGCAGATGATTTCAGATAACTACTGGAACAATGAGTTCTGGAGGGGAGCAAGCTCTGTTACATGCTATAGAAATGTTGATCTGATTCCTTTCATTATCAGATTGTTACCACTGTTAAAAACCACAGATATTGTATTCTGATTGTATGCATTTCCTTATTAGGGCATGTCAGTTACTTCTGTTAAAAAATCCGTTTATTCTGACGTCGTAAATTTCCTGATCAGAGTTTACCCTCTTTAAAGTGATGGAGGTCCACTTGTGCGAAAGATACATCGATATGCATATGAGATTTCGTTTGTGCCAAAAATATGTAAATAGCACACAGTCCATGTCGACTGAGCATGTGACAAAGAATTTTTCTGTGACAATTCTATTTTGTCAATGAGTTTGTCTGTGGAGCCCCTGAAGGGACCTAATGGTGTCCGCTAATTAGATACCCAGAAATAAACTGTGTGGCTCCTGCCCAAGCATTGCTGCCCAAACAGCAGCTTCCTCCTTATGCCACCGAGGGAGGAGTAGCCAGTGGTTCCCCTGCCCCTTCCCCTCTCCCCCCTGCAGACGAGGATCATAACCATTCAGCACCCGACTCTACCTCCTTCTCGGTGAAGAAGTGCCGTGGCGAAACACTCAGGCAGCAGGACGAGGTAGCAGAAATTCTTGCCCCTATGTTGGTATGTCCAAATCCTCAAGGGGGAGATAAGGTTTGCTCATCTGACACTGTAGATGAAGGAGTTGAACATAAGAACATAAGAACTATACAAACGAGACGAGGCCATTCGGCCCATCAAGCTCGCTTGGGGAGAACTAAACTAATAGCTCAGAGTCGTTAAAATCTTATCTAGCTCTGATTTAAAGGAACCCAAGGATTCAGCTTGCACTACATTATCAGGAAGACTATTCCATACTCTACACGCTGCGTAAAGAAGTGCTTCCTTAAATCCAGCTTGAAATGTTCTCCCGCTAATTTCCACCTATGGCCACGAGTTCGTGTATTTAAACTAATGCTGAAGTAACTATTTGGTTGAACAGCATCCAAACCTGTTAGAATCTTATATACCTGGATCATGTCCCCCCTCAATCTCCTTTGCTTGAGACTGAACAGATTTAGCTCAAGTAACCGTTCCTCGTATGACATTCCTCTAAGACCAGGAATCATTTTTGTGGCCCTACGCTGCACCTTTTCTAAGGCCACAATGTCCTTTTTAAGATATGGTGACCAAACCTGCACACAATATTCTAGGTGAGGTCTCACCAAGGAATTGTATAATCTTAGCATTACCTCCCTTGACTTAAACTCCACACACCTGGAGATATACCCCAACATCCTATTGGCCTTTTTTATTGCTTCCCCACACTGGCGAGAATAGGACATGGAAGCATCAACATACACACCAAGGTCTTTCTCATGATCAGCTACCTTTATTTCAGTGACACCCATGAAATACCTGTACTTTATATTTCTGCTCCCTAGATGGAGTACCTTATATTTATCGACGTTAAATTTCATCTGCCAGGTATCGGCCCAGTCACTAATTAAATCAAGATCCCGCTGTAGCTGCTGAGCCACTAATTCAGTATCTGCTACACCACCCACCTTGGTGTCATCTGCAAATTTCACCAGTTTACTGTATATATTGGTATCCATATCATTTATGTAAATTAGGAACAATAGTGGTCCTAAAATCGAACCCTGCGGTACCCCACTATGAACGCAAGCCCACTGTGAGTTGAAGGACATTGCCAGTGACCTGCTGGACCCCAGGCAGAACAGGCCTCACCATGCGACAGCCCTTCAGAGACTGGTCCTCCTGCGCATGGACTGGGGCATGATGCATCAGTTTAAACAGGAGCCTGGTAAATCCTGCGAGTGCTACACCAAGCGACTGATGGCAGCATTCTCCAACTACAGTGGGATGGACTCCACAACGGACCGAGAGTGTATGTGATGTAAAATACACTAAGATAGGTAAAAACTCTTTTGTGGACTAAGTAAAACAAACATTTTATGTTCTAGTTTTCTTAAAACTACTGAAACAAATAATTGGCTACACTGCAGTTCCGCTGTTTTGTTTGGCACCCCTGCATGTCGTGCATTGTGTGGAAAAAACCTGAAGGCTGAGGAATGTTACGTAACACAGCTAGAATGTAAAAACTCTCTCTGGTGTAATTCACTGCATAAAACCAATGGTGTTAAGTGTGATGTCTTCTTCATAACACTCCCTGATGTTTGTGTCCGTGACCATGAGATAGGGTGGGCTGCTTTTCTTCCTTCCTTTGACTAGTATTCCTCCTAAATTGTTCATCTGTATTTGCTGCATTGGTACTTGATGTGCGTGTGCCTTGTGTCACGATCGCCATTTAACGGGAGCGGCGGACGGGCAGGAAACAGGCAAGGCAGGCAGGATACGGGGATTTATTAGGAACACGGGGTGCAGGAAACATCTCACGCAGACGGACTTCAATGACGGACACTGAACTCTAGTAAGACATGAACTCAAATAGACAGGACTGATTGAAAATAATCGGACACAGCTGGGTACGATCAGGGAAGCACACGT
This sequence comes from Brienomyrus brachyistius, assembly GCF_023856365.1. NCBI lineage: Eukaryota > Metazoa > Chordata > Actinopteri > Osteoglossiformes > Mormyridae > Brienomyrus > Brienomyrus brachyistius. Next base: position 94,783 of record NW_026042597.1, on the reverse strand, counting down.
GGATAATCAGGGGGCGTGGCACACACGGTGGTCAGACTGTCCGGGACCTCCTCGGGGACTAGGGCAGGAAAGTCTGGAGCTGGGTCAGGGACAGGAGTGGGGCCAGGAACAAGAGCCCCAGGGGGCACAGTCATTTGAGGCGGAGGGAGCGCCTCGGGCGTGGGCTCTGGGGCCGCAGGGGGCAGCGGAGGCGGCTGCTCAGGAGCTACGGGCAAAGCAGGCGGCGGCTGCTCGGGCTCTGGGGCCGCAGGGGGCAGCGGAGGCGGCTGCTCGGGCTGCGCAGGAGCTATGGGCGACGAAGGCAACTGCTCAGACGCTGTAGCAGGAACCCAGGACTTTATGCTCAGCCCACTGCTGTTAACTCCGATGACTCACAACTGAGCAGCAATGCACATTTCGAATTCCATCATCAACATCAGGCAGATGACAAGACTGTTGTGGGTCTCATCAATAAAAACGGTGACTCAGCATACAAAGAGGAAGTGTGATGACTATCGGACTGCTGCAGAGCCAACAACCTGTCTCTGAATGTTGACCAAAGAGATGGTTGTTGACGTTAGAAGAACACAAAACACAGAGTGACCACTCTCTGCTGCACATCGATGGCTCATCTGTGGAGATCGTAGAGAGTACCAGATTCCTTGTTGTCCATCTGGCGGAGAATCTCACCAGGTCCTTCAACATCAGCTCCATAGTAAGGAAAGCACAGCAGCACCTCTACTCTCCACGGAAGCTCAGAAAAGCCCATCTCCCATTCTCACACTCTATTGGGGAACTGTTGAAAGCACCCTGAGCAGCTGCATCACGGTCTGCTTTGAGAACTGTGTCGCCTCAGATCACAAGTCCCTACAACAGATAGTGATGACAGGTGAGAAAATCATTGGGAGTATCGTGTTAGAGAAATATGTACTTTTTTTATCATCATTTTGCTAGACGCTTAGAAACAACACCCTGCCGCAGCTTGATCTTAATTGAGCAATAACACGTCTCAAGAACTGTCGCTTGAATATTTCCACCCCATATATGGTGACAAACAATGTTCAATGTCAGTTGCATATCCTGTTTGTGTACCTCAATAAAAGACACTGCGAGGGGAGTTACTCTTTCGAAGTTGGCTGAGTTCGACTGAGAGGCTGACACCTCGAGGTCAGGACCGGGCTTCCCTTTGTAAGGAAAAGTGGTAAAAATGTCCCAAGGTTCTTGGTTGATCATTTGAATGCAGACAATGTTAGGAATTTATGATCATGGGGGAAGCCAGGGAGAGAATGGGGGTTCCAGTTGGCACCACTATGGTGATAAGGATAAGATAAGGTGATAAGAATTGAATTACAATGATCATAAAAGTCTCCACCCTGTCCTGTCCCGTCCCTGTCTCAGGATCCTCACACTCCAGGGGGTCACTCTTTATATGTAAATTCACTCACAACACCTACACACAACACCTTGGTGGGGAGGGCCTTTTTGGGTATAAAGGGGGGTGAAGAACTGTCTTCAATTTGTATCTGAGCTGCCTTTCAGTACCCGGTGTGTCTCTACACTGTATTACATTGTATTATTTTTGCTGTTCAATAAACCATCATTTTGCTGAAACTGCGGAGACTCTGCAAGTGGATTCCCTACACCTTGCAGCAAGTAAAACGTCATCACAGCTGTCTGCGTTGTTCTGTGTTCAGAGACTGGTTTGTTTCCAGCGCATCTTCAGAAGAAGATAACCCTAACATATCTCTCCCCTCCATCACAGATATTCACACCACACACTGCATCCGCAAAGCCACCACCATTGTGGATGACCCCACCCACCCCTCACATTATCGTTTCACCCTCCTGCCTTCTGGAAATAGGTCCCGGAGCATTCGGGCCTTTACAGCCAGACTCAAACAGCTTTATCCCCCATGCCGTCAGACTACTGAACTCTCAGGGACTAATCTGATACCACACACACATACACTCATTAACACACTTTATTATTTAACTACTATTTTTTATCTTATTGTCGCCATGTTTACAGTTACTTTTATTTATTTTTATTGCTACCTCATTGGACAACCAAACTGCGCCTTCTCAGTACTGGGTTTACTGTGCTGTTTGTGCTCGTTGGTGTCAGTTGTCCTCTCTTTTTGCACTGTCCTGCAATGTTTGCACAGTTTTTGCTCATTATGCACCATACAGTATGTTGCTAGGTTGGTATGTGTTAGTCTTCTGTTAATTTAAGTAGCACCTTGGTCCGAGGGAAACAGTTTCTTTTGTAACTGTACTATACTCAACTGTGTAAAGTTAAAAATAACATTAAAGACCTACTTGACTTTTACTGAACAGGTGCTAAAGTGAAATTACTTGCTTCTGGGAAAGAACTCCAGCTGAAATTCTGTACAACAATTATGGGAGACATATGGGAAGGACGCGGTGTCAGACCTGCCCCAGTGGGACGAATGTGGTTTTCCTAGTAACAGCAGCTTCAGTCCCAATCAGATAAGCCAGATGCGTCTGAAATTAGAGGAACGGGATCAGACTGGTTGCTCAGGGACTAATGTGGTAGAACTAAAACAGAGACAAATTGGACGGTGTTTCAATTGTGGGAAAATGAGACAAAGCAGGCAGAGGAGATGCGGGTGGCAAAGAAGCATGAGATAAGGAATGCAGAGAATGTGGATGAGGGTGAGACTCCTGTGAAAACTGTGTATTGAAAATTAGGGCCATAGTATTGTCATCCATCCTGTCAGGGTATGGAAATACACTGAGGGTAAATGGCCTAATGCAGGAAGTGTCTTAATCCTATAACATCCAGCTGATTCAGGCTGTGGGGGACAGTGTAGTACTGCACTCTTCTGGCTGGGACCTTGAATAAATGAATGAATGTTACATTTATACAGCCCTTTTCTAAGATACACAAAGAGCTTTACAGAAGCACTGGGGAGCCACTTCAACCCAAACGTGAGGCAGCAGGAGAGGGGGCCCAGGCAGAGAGAACAGCCAACAAGACGGGTGCTTCCACAGACAGGACGGGGGCCCCGGCAGACCAACGCTGACGACTCCTGGGACCAAGTCAACAGAGCAGCTGTCGTCATTGTGACTCACCCTCATACATCCATCCATTGTCTAAACCGCTTATGCTACTGGGTCGCGGGGGGTCCAGAGCCTATCCTGGCAGGATCTGTGCACGAGGCAGGGAACAACCCAGGACGGGGGGGCAGCTCATTGCAAGGCACATTCACACACCATTCACACACACATGCACTCCTACGGCCAATTTAGCAAGAGAGAACATGCAAACTCCCCACACATGTGACCCAGGCGGAGACTCGAACCTGAGTCCCAGTGGTGGGAGGTAACAGTGCTAATCACTGCACCACCAAGCAGCCCCACCCTCATACATGATTTCTGATTCTTGATTTTAATCCCCTTTTCTGTTTTTGGCAACATATAAAGTGCTGTGAATGTCACTGTCAGATTGTCATATCATCCTCCAGTTGTCCCTTGTCACCCTGGATGCACATTGAGTGTTTGCTAAATATTTTATCTTGTAGTGTTCCTGATTTTTTCCTGTGTTTTAATTTGCAATTCTCAAATTTCATGACTGGCATCCGTGGGGACGATTAATTAAACCTGTTAACTCTGCACTTCAATTTCAAACTGTTGGTAACATGTGTACATATTTTTGTCTGATCTTTTCACCACCAGGTGGCGATATAGCAACTCCAGAGTTATTGATGGCTAGAACAAAAAAAACACAGTAACACAGAGGTGTAGCTAAAAATTCTGGGCCCCTGACAGAATGTCACCTTGCGCCCTCTGTCGAATTTTACATTCTGTGAAAGAGATTTGTTGAGCCATCTTCCAATGTAATCCAATCCAGCTCTTTATTTGAAAAGCACTTTAAACAACCTTATGGACCAAAGTGCTGCACAAAGGAATAAATAAAAACATTCACACACTTAAAAACGAAGTAAAAGAAATTTAATAAAAACCAAAACATTCAATGTGAGTAAAAACCCGTTAATAAAAATTTAAAAAAATCAATTAATTAATAAAGAAAAGGCTAAGATTAAAATAAGATTTACTATTAAAATTAACATCTCACAATGTGTCAAAGGTGAAGGAGAAGAGATTAGAAGAGATTTAAAAACGGACAGAGGGGATTCCTCTCTAATGTGAAAAGGCAAGTCATTCCACATTTTAGGAGCTGCGACTGCAAAGGCTCGATCCCCTCTAAGCTCACGCTGAGTCTTAGGAACCGTCAGGAACAGCTGATCAGCTGACCTGAGAGAGCGGGTGGGGGTGTAAGGGTGAAGCAGCTCACAGAGGTCAGATGGAGCAAGACCACTGAGGGCTTTAAAAGCAAATAACAGAATTTTAAAATGAATCCTAAAATGTACGGGCAGCCAGTGGAGTGAGGCTAAAATGGGGGAGACATGCTCATATTTCCATGTGCGGCAGCATTTTGAACCTTCTGGAGGTGAACAATAGTGGAGCCTCTAACCCCAACATAGAGGGCGTTACAGTGGTCCAAACTAGTAGTGACAAAAGAGTGGATTACTGTCTCAAAGTGCTGCCTAGAAAGAATTGGCTTTATTTTGGCCAACTGCCTCAATTGTAAAAAGCTTGACTTGACAACTAACCTTATCTGAGTGTCAAACTTAAGGTTGGTGTCGACTTTATGTGTGTGATGTGTGATGACTGGTTTACAATATTGTTCCAAGGAACCTAAAATTACAGTGGAGGTCAGAGGAGTGGAGTTACCAAAAACCAACACTTCTGTCCATTACCTCCCCACTTCCTTGTTAGTTACAATATTTGTTCTGCATTACTGTACTGCTTTGGAGCCTTTTGATATTAAGGTGAATAACACAGGTGAAAAATTAAGGTGAAAAAAGAGACAGATGCATTGACAGCAGTCGTGGCCACACTTTGGACTGGGAGTGTAAGAGCAAAGGAAACTGAATCCACTATGTTCTGTCCTGTAAATTTTTATTAAACACCACATGACACACATACGAGTCCTGTTTTAACTTTCAGGGCTGATGGTCTGCAGCCTGGCTTGTGTTCTACAGTGCAGCGCAGGTGCAGTCACTGTGCTGAGCCCGGCGTTATATTAATGACGCAGCCTTTCACACTGACCAGTGAGAAATAACCTTGAAAATGACTGTGCTCTTTGTGGTTCTCCTTTTTTCTTACCACCAAGCAAGAGACTAAACATATTTTCTACTTATCAGTTATCAGAAATCAGAAATGTCATGCAGTAATCAGAGGTTAGACAGCAAGAATGACTTTTGTATTTTTATCTTTTGTCAATCTTTTATCCAGCGACTACTAATTCTCATCGGGGTCTGGAGAGGGTGGGACCTGTCCCAGGAAGCACAGAGCACAGGCCTGCATGGGATGCCATTCCACACAAGCAAAAACAATTAAGATGGTCAGATTTGCCTCACTGTGTGATTTTGACTGAAAGATGAACTAAGCACAGTCTTGTGTGTATAAAAATGCGTAGATTCATTTAACTTTAACAATGAGATTCAGCAACATGACCTTATAGTGTTAATGATCGGTATCTTACTGGTATTAACTGAATTATGCAAAATTCTACATTATTCTATATTATTGCACCCAAATTGTTCATACTGACTAAATGTAATTACTGACATCCTGGACATACTGCTTTTTAGGTTTGAATTTAAAATGTTAGTAGACAAATTCATGCTGTCAATAACATCTCACTTGCTCACCCACTTTTAGATAAAAATACCCTTTGTGGTTTTTCTAGTGAAGCAGTGGGCCTGAGCTGAGGACCTGATGGTTGTGTGGTTTTCGCTCACTGAGAAGAGAGACACAAACACCCTGCTCTCAGTCGGTCAGTCTTCCTGTAAAATGCAGAGGTGAGACTGCTAGTGGAAAATTACTGACTGCAGCGTCAACAACACATATAAACAGCAGCACAAACAAAATGTTCCACAAATGCAGGACATCTGTATGCTTACAGCACACATCAGACACGCTGACCCTCAGCACTGAGCTCCTCCAGGCTCTGTGCTCTCCCTCTTCTCTTCAATTTCTACACAAATCACTGCTGCTCCAGTGAAGATCCTGAATTTTGCAGGTGATACTACTGTGTTTGCCATCATAACTGAAGGTGATGAGTCTGCCTACAGACTGGAAGTCGTACAGCTGACCATCCAGTTCTGAACTCACATTATCCCAAATGTCCACATGCTTAGACTCCTCTCATCATCAGGGAGGAGCGTCCCTTGGCACTGTAGAGTAGATGGATGAGAGCAGGCTGATAACAAGGCTGTCATCAATTTTATGTGACACCTCTCACCCCCCCAGCAGACTATGGAGGCCCGTAAGGGCAGCTCCTTCAGTAAGAGACTCAGACACCCGGCGTGTGACAGAACGGTACCGCAGGTCATTGGGCCCCACAGCAGTCAGGCTTTATAATCTGCACTCTGCTCATTGAACTTTTCCCCTGTTCACTGTCTTCTGATACAGTTTCTATCTGCTGCTGATCTGCAATATTGTTCCTCCTTATTCACTGATGTGCAGTGTTGCATTGAGCCAGTGCATTATGCCCTGTGTGGCAGCTTCCTTTGGGAGGCTAATATCTGGCACATGAGCAATAATGTTACATGCAATAGGATTGTGTATAAGTTAAGGATTGTGTATAAGTTAATTTTAATATTCCTATAATATTCCTCTGTATGTAATATATTCTTATTTTTTGTTTCTATTATTACCCTATATTTATATATACATCCATTTCTTTTACATTCATAATGATGTTGTTTGTTGTTTTGTGCCCCACTGCTCTTGTAACAAGCCTCAGTCTTGACTCTCCCTTTTAAGGTCTTGGCCTTAAATCACACTCGATATAGGTGGTGTCGTCCCCATCACCCTGACCAGGATACATGCTGTAAGATTAATGGATGGTGTTTATCTGTGTGATGAAAAAGAATGTGAATAAAACAAAAATGTACCATTATAAATGGGAGCCCTAGGATGTGTGGTGGTTAGAGATGTGGACTGATGAGAATTTTGCTTTTCTAAAGTTCTGTTGTGAAAACTGTACATTCCGTTCCATGTACAGTAGTGATATGTAGCAATCATGTGCTCCAGTCAAATGTCCAGCTGCATGAATAATAATGGTGGCTTGTTTGGATAAAATAACTTAGGCTGAATACTTGAAAGCGTGACCTGGGTGAGGTAGAGAGGAAACAGGGTCTTACAAGAAGCAGATATTGTTCTGTCTGTGTGGTTTTTACTCTTTGCAAAGTGAGTCCAGCACAGTGCAGTCAGTGGGTCAGTCTTCCTGAGCTGCATCTAACCAGTGGAAACATCTGCAGCACTGCAGAGAAGCACTCAGCAGACAAACAAACCCAAACAGCTTACAGCTGTATGTCACTTTTGGACAGAGGTGGACAAAGTACACAACTTCACTACTTGAGTTAAGTATAGATACTCCTCGTCAAATAATACTCAAAGTTTTTCAGTTAATTTTTTACTTCAGTTAAAGTACTGGAGTATTTGCATCTAAAAATACTTAAGTATTCAAAAGTACATTATGTTTTAAATGCAAGACATTTTTCAGAACCTAATGACTCCTGAACACCCCACTGAATACACTGACTGGCTTGTACATCTTGTAGAATAAAAAGCTTGTGGAATATGATACAATGACTATAGAAACACAACTGACATAACAAAAGTACAGCCATTGTCATTTTCATCTTATTTAACACCCCCCACCCCACTCACACAAAAGAGCATGGTAGTGTTCTTACAGAGCCGTAGCAGTGTGTGTGTGTGCATGTGTGCATGTGTGTTTGTGTGTGTGTGTGTCTATGTGTGTGTGTGTTTGTGTGTCTGTGTATGTTTGTGTGTGTGTCTATGTGTGTGTATGTTTGTGAGCCAAGTAACAAGACAGGGAGCAAGAAACAAAACTCCTCTTTCTTAATTATCCACATCGTTATTAACGACACAGGTATATATACAGGTACATATACAGGTACATGTATATACTCAAAAATACATCCAGAACACACAATTAAATGAAAAACGTAATTTAAGAACACTTGAAATTTTCATTCAGTTTCTTTCATCTGTTTAATATAATCGATCAGTCCCTGTGCGTTTGCCCCAAACCATTCAGCATGGTACACAAGGGAGACAAGTAAGCATGTGTGACATCAAAGAACTGATTGCAGCAACTCAGCCTTTCCACAACATTAAAGCCGCTTATTCCCCCCCATGCCATGAAGAAATAATCTCTGTGGCTCCCCTCTCCCCCTCCCTCAGCCCCCAGTCTGGCTTGAACATTTGCACTTCCAGTAAAAATGCGCCCCAAACACACTGACACCAAACTCAGCACCGGTGCTCCGTAAAATCCCGTGATTCAGTCTCAGAAGCACTGGCTCCCCTGCCCTCCTCTGAACATTATTAAAGCTACACCCTGAACACTCTGTGTGACTGACATGAATGAGAAGCATCTTTATTCATAATCTCTGTAGCGGAGGTCAGAATACAGAGTGTCATTATTCCCGTCTTTCTTCTGTCTCCTGGGTTTTGGCTTCTTAAGGTTCAGGGCAGCGTAATTCAGTGTGTCCTCGTCATGGCACTGTGGAGACAAAGATGGCAGAATTGGATGGATCAAATCGGTTTGCTATTACCTATTTTCACAAATAGCACTTAAAATGCTGATCCCAGGATGGAAATCAGTCTGAGGTTCATTTGTTTTACTGACGATTTGTAATTTGAAATATTTATTACATACTTGCTTGCGTGACCATTCCACTTTTGATATATCACTGTTCTTTTCATCTGTTTAAAATATATAACACATCAATATATTATTTAATTTCGCACGGTATCATACCGTGGTCAGATAACATTCCGAATTTTCAAGCAATCAACATCCTTTTTGTCTCAAAAATGAAAGTAAAAATGACTTCTGTCAATTTAAGTGTGCATGTTTGGATACGTGTCATTTGTTCTCATATATCATATATAATAAAATTGCTATAAAGGAGATCTTGGTAATAAAAGTTATTGATATGCAACTTATTGCAACATGTATATTTCAATAGATTTTGCAAAATATGAAAGATATAATACAAAAATGTAAATCTTACAGTACAAAAAGGTTTATATAAATAAGGTGAGATTTAATAATGGATTTTAAAACTGTATTACCTGCAAGAGTGGTTTTAATATGAAAATGTTATCTATCATAAAACAATTTTATATTTCTATAATTTGTTAAAATCTACATTTTGTCCTTCTGAGTGCATAAAGCCGGGCAGCGTACCTGCACAGTGTGTACAGGTCAGTTTACATCTTATACAAATGAGAGCAACGTTCAGAATAATGCTGCAAGATAAAACTATCAGCAAGCCAGAGTGAAGAGGATCCAGCAGCTTCTGAAAGCCTGTAACAAAGAGATAGATTTCAGCATAATGATATAGAGACACATTTCCCATTTGCTTACATTACATTAGTTAAAGATCAAATCGATAACACATTACAGCAGTTGTTTTGTAAATAGTCCATTTTTAACATGAACTTCTAGTATTTTGCATTTTAACAATTTATATTAATATTTGAAATAATTATTAAATTAGGCTCCGGACCCCCCGCGACCCAATAGGATAAGCGGTTTGGAAAATGGATGGATGGATGGATATTAATATTTGAAATAATTATTAAATTAGGCTCCGGACCCCCCGCGACCCAATAGGATAAGCGGTTTGGAAAATGGATGGATGGATGGATAATTATTAAATTAACATCTGTGTAATTTAATTTAAGCACTTAAATTAGAAAATTCATTACATTAAAAAAAGAAATAAATGTCTTAATAGCAGAATAAGCTAAATAAAACTTTGAAGCAGATATACTCTCCACACTGGGTGCTACCATCTATATCCAGCTGTGTGCCGTTCCCAAACAGCATCTCCCCACACTGGGTGTTACCATCTATATCCAGCTATGTGCCGTTCCCAAACAGCATCTCCCCACACATGGCCACAGCGCAGTAGTAAGTCCCAGCATCGGAGAGGCTGAGGTTCCCCTTGGGGAGGCTGTAGACGCAGCTCCGTGTAGGAGATCCAGCCTCAGGGCTCTTCTCACACTCATCACTGCTGTTTCCATGGCTGTAAATGACTCCAGGAAGGGATTCTCCTGATCCATGTCTGAACCAGTAAACACTGTGTTCTCCTGCACAGCTCCCAGTCTCTATCGTACACTGCAGGCTCACAGAGTCTCCTGGCTGCAATGTGTCAGACACAGGCTGCTGTACCACAGTCCTGCTGTTGGAGTCTTTACCTGAAAAGCAAAATAGTCATGATGACAGCCCTTTGAGAATAACAATGGAAAATACAGATCCTCAAAAATTGTTCTTACAGATTTTTGGGAACTGAATCGATGTTCTTCTAGCCATCCAAGAAATCAGTAACTTCTTGGAGAACAGCTGACATTCTTCTCTCTTTTTATTGTATTACTGCTTATTAGTATATATCAGGTAACACTATACATTAACTGCACCTACATAATACCTAAATAAAAATTATATGATAATAACAAACATTATAATCATATAATGTCTTGTATTAATGTATGAAGGTAGATGAATATAATTAATTTCAATTCAAAGAAATGAAGTGTGTAAAGTGTACTTTATATTTTCATGATTTTCGTGACTTTACATTTGGTTTATGTTGCCCCTTTTCCACAGGAAGGTATTTATTGTTTTTGCATATTTAGCTCTTGATGTGTTTTGGTATTTTTGAGCATTTTGCTGTAGTACCTGCATAATTTAATTCAAGAGCCGAAGAGCTGTTTGCCCATTACTAGTTTGTCTATCTTTTAACATTAAAGAAAAAGTATACATAGTAAAAGGAATTACTTGGTTTCGTAGTTCCTCCTATTTATTTTCTTATGCACACAAAAGTAAGTTTTTCCGTTCAACCATAGCACTACAGCGAAAAGCAAAACGTCATGGCAAATACAATTATGCTTTATTCCAATACACATTGCTAATTTTTCATTATTATTACATTTATTCAGCATAATATCTTCAAAGGTTTCATGATTTAATTTGCAATCTTCTGGCCTGAAATCTTTTCCTGCTACACTGAAGACTCTCTCAGCGTGTGCAGAGAAAGCTGCAGCCAAAGGGTTGGCATCCTCTGATAAACATGGTTGGTTCAGGTATCGGTGACATTATGTGAACCTTTCATGGCAGGAATAGGGACTAGTTTGACTTTTGATGCAGGAAAAGTGTTTGGGACGTTTCTTAGGTTAGAAACTGCCGTCACTGCAGCCAACACTGACTTTTAAGGAGAGACACTCAGCTCTTCCTATGAGCAGATCCACCATGGTGCACAAAATGACAGTATAATTATTATTTTAGGTGACACTTCAAATGTTGCATTATTTCATTCTTTACAAAACGACATTTTTATAACAATGATGTATAACAATGTTAATGTGTTTATGTATAATTCATATTTAAATTAAAGTTCATATTTTAGTTAAAAGCTACACCTACAGTACGTATATGAACTTGAATTTGAATCCAAACCCTTTTTCGTTCTTCTTCTTTAAATTCAAATATAAATTTCAATGCCACAACCTGTTTTCAACCACAATTCAAATGTAATTCAGATTAACAAAATGAACTGAAATTCAAGTTCATATATGTATTCAAAATCCTGAATTTTAGGATACGTATTTGAGAATTTCATTCTCAAATCAGTTCTGAATGGTGCACATCCCTAGTTCATATGTTAAATCATGCATTTTTTTTTTCAGAGTGAATACACACTGACTGCTCAGATAAATAACGTCAAAAATAATTTTCTTTTGTTGCTTAAGATTTTTGCACAGTCCTATACTGTATATAACAACTCAAACATTTTTTTATGTTATTTGTTTTAAAGAGGCTGCAATGTGTAACATTAACATCTGTATAAAGAGAAGGTTAGGCTTTTGGCTGACAGCAAGCAAAATGCAACAAATTGTATAATAATAATAATAATAATAATAATAATGAATGATTTTTGTTTGATGTTTAGAAAAACATTTATGGAACAAAGCAGACAATAAGGTATCTTTGCTAATTTTATATTGACAAACAACTAAACTGTCAAAATTATTTTGCAGGGAATAATCTTACTGACATTATAATAAAGCAAATATGAAAATAGTTGGAATCTCATTTACCTGTGATTATGACAAAGGTTCCATTCCCGAAGGTGACCTCATGAAGAAACACAGCAGCACAATAATACACTGCAGAATCTGACGGCTCCACGTTAGAAATAGTGAGGTTAAAACTCCCCTCTGCATTCAGTAAGGAGTAACGTTTTATGCTTTTATATTCCTTGTAAAATTCACCAGGTACGTAGAGAAGTGCTTTCGCCATGGGCTGGGGCTTCCGACCAACAGCTTGCTTAAACAAAGTAACAAAAGTTGTTTCTCCTTGACAGAAGCATGTCAGGGTCACACTGTCTCCAAGCTGAACCCTCATCAGGTGACTGGGCTGAACAACATCTGTAGTCAGTGCAGTGTCTGCAAAAACAGAAAAACAAAAAAAATCATAATCAAATAAGACATATAATAGTAATCTAAATAACTATTAACTATGATGCAGATTAAATGGCCAAATTCCACTGATCACATCATACAGATAAATGAAAATATTAAAATCCCAAAATAATTTATATTATAGGGCCTTACTAATGAAAATGAGAAGACCAAAGAGTCTGAACATTTTTGTGCTTCCACTGTTTAGAATAAACTGCTCTGCTGCTAAGTGAGAGATCATGGTCGTGGTCGGGATGAAAGGGCAGGAAACAGAGAGGAAACAGAGAGACACACATCAGGCTGATCTGATTGGCTGTTCACATGGGAACTTAAGTAACAGTGAAAAAGCATTTTAATGTGCACTTACATGACGTTTATTAATTTACTCCTTAACATCCAGTTAAAATGAGAACAATTAGATAAACAGGAGCAGATACTGAGCATATAAAGTTCTTTGTACAGAGTGCTGAGATACTGTGGGAGAGCATTTGCTAATCATCTCTCTCAGACAAGCTCAGCACAGTATGAGTCTGTTATCTATCTGATATTAGACAGTCTCTCATACAGTAATAATAATTGATACTTTATTGGTCCCTGTGGAGAAATTGTCTTAACTTCTCTCTCAACTTGCTCTCTTTTTTTTAGAGTAAACAGAGTAAGTTGTCTGCGAAGGGCAGCCACCCATAGTGATGCCCAGTGAGCTGGGGGTTAAGGGCCTCGCTCAAGGACGCAGAGATGTGCTGTGGCTGGGTTTGAACCAGCGACCATCTTATTACAAGCACACAGGCATTAGATATTCTAATCACACTTAAAAGGCAGATTAAATGTTCTTTCCACCATGCAAACAGAATGTAAATTGTAGCTTTACTGCTTAGATTTACATTCACACATTTGCATTTAAAACAAGCATTTTAAGTGATGTACATGAGAGTAAATGGTGAATCAGTTTATTTGCCACTCTACACATTACATTGGCGCCCATTATAAGTAACTGTACAGTGACATTGCAGTTCCTCAGTTGCTTTGATGCATTTCTGGAATCACCCTTAACATCTGCAAAACTGTAAGTGCATTTCCCAAAACAATTCGTGCAAACAGCACCACACAGATGGACTGTCTACAAAAAAAGTCATAGAGGCCACCAGCAGCCCGAATACCACACCGTAAGGCCGTATGTTAGGATGCTCTCTATGGCAGAGCGGTAGGAGGCCACCAGCAGCCCGCATACCAGACCGTAAGGCAGCATGTTAGGATGCTCTCTATGGCAGAGCAGTTGAAGGTCCCGATCAAGAAATCCGACAAGTTTCCCCAATAAGCCAGTAACCCCGCTTCATAGAACAGGCCACAGGACTGGTTTTGGTGAGATAGTCCGAGTAGTAGGTAGAAATCAGGATGGAGACTGAGTGTGGGTCTAACAGGTGAGCAGATGTAGGACAGAATGTAGAGCCCTCTGGTGGAGTGCCTGTGCATGACTGAATGTATGGTTTGGGTCTGATGGTCTGAATAGTTGGTAGAAATAGGCACCTTCCTACCTGATGTGGTAGGTCTAGATAAGGGGTCACCAACATGGTGCCCCAAGGATGCCCCCAATGACCACATGAGTTGCCCGTGGACCTGTTCTATAAAATAGCACAACTCACCAGCGAACATCATCTAAAATTTTATTTTGTCCTGTTTCTAATCTATCACATTTGCATTTATATAGATTTGAAATTGAATATAAAAAAGCATTTAAAACATGTTTATCATGCATGAAGTTTAGACATGTTTAGGAGGGCGTTTAAAACTGATATCAAACTTCGTATGGCTCAGTACCCGTGAAGTAGCTCTCCGTTTTAAAAAGGTTGGTGACCCCTGGTCTAGATCTTGCAAGTTTGTTTGTACTGGCTGTGTGAACATACTGTAGCACTGTTAAGAATATGCAACACAGCCTGAGTTGGGGATCTGCTGTATGCATCAGTAATATAATGCTTTGTCCTTTTCTAGGCTGTTCATTAAGACATAAAGCCTGAAAGTTTTCTGAATGGCATTAATGAAATTGAGCACTGCCCCCACCTGCTGGCCAATTTATTAAAACATTGAAATCGCTGTCTGCACAGGCTGACGTGTCATTTAAGTCTGATAATTTTCTATGAGTCAAACGGCAAGAAAATGACAAGAAGTTAAAAACATGGAGTTAGATGAAGGAGAAAAGATTACAAATTTGAAGATTATGAAATCAGGACATGTCAGCTAAGTCAGCCAAGGTGGGTCTTAAACATATGGACGGAAGTATGAGCGCTAAACTTAAACGGGTTCACTTGTAACCGCTGCCACCAAATTTCGTTAAATTGCTGGGGAGGTCCAGATACATGAGACAGGAATAGAAGGATTATTCTTTATTAATATACAGACGAGGGTTACAACCCTCCCTAGGGCAATAGAAGGGGATACCTGCCACGGGACATTCTAAAACGCTTAATGTGAAAATGCGTAACGCAACTTAATGTATTAAAACAGTCACCACAAATCACCAAATTTCTCGCGAATGTATCTGGCCATAAAGACTTACCTGACAAGAAATCAAAACCGAAATGCTAGGAATATGGACTTTAAGCCTTTTCTTTATGGGCGTCAATGGAGGGGAAAACGCTTGACGTAAGATGAAGTCCATATTCCTAGCATTTCGGTTTTGATTTCTTCCCTGGCATGGGTGACGGGTACACCACGTTCCCAAAGCCACGTTAGCCTCGAGCGAACTGCCCGGAGAAACCGCTCACACCAGCGCTGCAACCCGATCTCCTCCCCTTTTAAACACACATTTCTATGGCGTTAAATTAGTGC
Source organism: Brienomyrus brachyistius (assembly GCF_023856365.1). Lineage (NCBI taxonomy): Eukaryota > Metazoa > Chordata > Actinopteri > Osteoglossiformes > Mormyridae > Brienomyrus > Brienomyrus brachyistius. The sequence goes on along the minus strand of NW_026042597.1, from coordinate 79,387 downwards.
CAAAAGTCGTGCGCATAAAAACAGAAAATCCATGCTCTCTACGCGCTCGCGATTGCACAGCACTCACTCACTCGCTCGCCGTTAAATTAGGGCCAAAAGTCGAACCACGCGCGTGCGTGTGCTCGAGTGCTGAAAACCCATCCCCTCTACGCGCTCGCGTCTGCACAGCACTCGCTCGCTCGAATTTCCCGCTTCGTCTTACCGTATATAAAAGAATGGGCCAATGTACGGTAAATTGCATTGTGAATAAAATTTCTTAATACAACATCACAAAGCCAATTTAATAAATTCAAATCCTGGGAAGAACGCTCCTCAGATATTAGTTCTCGGGTTAGTGTTAGCAGACTATAGGCGAAACCACCTTAACACTAGAACTGCCAAATCTACGCAAATTTGCGTAAATTCCCTGGGCCTAACACCTACTAGCATCCCTGCTGAGAGTTTCTTGGGCCATTGTCCTCCTGCTTTTGTTGTGCAAACACACCCATTACCTGTGAGGCCTGGCACATTTGCATTTTTTTACTCAGAGCAGCTAAAATCCAAGGCAGGCTAAACCTCTGTGTGTGACATGGAAACCTTCACAAAAGTCTGCCATATCTATACCAAATATCCCACATGCTGACTGACCTGCAAATATGAAAGACACACATTCACAAAATATATGGAAGCACAAGTCTGTTTTATTTATAAAAAAAATTGAGTGTTTCAAACTTTGCAGTGTTTGCAGACCCAGTGACCATCATCCCTGCATTTGGCGCAAGTGAATTTGTAACACTTTGCACTGGTAAACCTGCTGCGGTTTCTGTTGCAGTTCTCCTGTACCTGACACTGAGTTGTCCATACAAGTCCTGGCACAGCAGCAGCCTTCCTCTGTCCCCATAGCCTTTTGTGGCATAAATTGGCAATGGAGTTCCTTGGCTAGATGACTCAAAAATAATCTTCTTTTGCCTTCCCACCCTGTACATGCCTTGTACAGAACGTAGGAATTTGCCACCACCAGGTCCAGCATGTTGTAAAATACAGCTACTGGCCACCTGCATGTTGCTGCTCTTACGGAATACATGCGCGCCATTTGGTCCAACACATTTACACCACACTATAACAGCAGAGAGAGAGAGAGTCATGAGTGTATTTGCTTTTTTTCTACCTTCTTTCTATATAGGCCTGTATAGTACATATCAGAAAACATTGTAGCACTGATGTAAAATTATACACACATTCACATACCTTCATGTGGTTATAGTCTGTTATCGTGTTGGGTTTCCTCTTTCTGCCTTCACAGATCGCCACATCTTGGTCCAAGGAACTCAGAACACACACAATCTTGTTTTTTTAGGTGCATAAATTGTCAAGGAGACACTGCCACTTCTAAGCACTGACGCGGAGAATTCCTCTTGCTGTGCAGTGTCCTTTGAAATTGGAGGAAGTTCATACCAAACTTTATTCCCTGTGCTCAGTAGTGTTGTTTTGCGCTGAAGCAGTCTGTGTGACAGTGCCAGTGAGGTGAAGAAATTGTCCGTTGTGACATTTCTCCCGTCATCCAGAAATGGCTCCATCAGACTCATGACCATGTTCTCTGCCAGCCTCTCCCTTTTCTGGTGACTGGGGTCCTTTCCCAAGTTAGGGGACACGTTGCAGACGTATTTGGTCTCCAAATCCGTGGCCATCCAGAACTTGATCCCAAATTTGTCCGGCTTGGATGCGATATACCAAGTGACATGGAATGGATCCACATCTACTCCACGTTGTCTTTCCACCGGTGTCCCTCAGGGCTCGGTTCTTGGCCCTCTCCTATTCTCCCTCTACACTAAATCTCTTGGCGAAGTTATATCCTCACATGGCTTCTCCTACCACTGCTATGCCGATGACACTCAACTCATCCTCTCCTTCCCTCCCTCAGACACTCATGTCTCCACTAAGATCTCTACATGCTTGGCAGACATCTCATCTTGGATGACCACTCACCAGCTAAAACTCAAAACTAGTAAAACTGAGTTGCTTTTCATCCCGGCTGACTCATCCCCCCTCCAGGACCTTGCGATCTCCTTTGACAACTCCCTGATCCGTCCTTCGGTTTCTGCTAGAAACCTTGGAGTTACCATAGATGATCGGTTGTCATTTTCCTCACATATCACCAGTCTTTCTCGCTCTTGTCGGTTTCTCCTCTTTAACATCAGGAGGATACGTCCATTTCTTTCCACCCAGGCTACCCAGATACTCGTCCAGTCCCTCGTCATCTCACGCCTTGACTACTGCAACTCGCTTCTAGCGGGTTTACCACTGAGCGCCATCCGTCCCCTCCAACTGATTCAGAATGCAGCTGCTCGTCTTGTTTTCATCCTTCCCAAGTTCTCCCACACCACTCCTTTGCTGCGCTCCCTCCACTGGCTTCCTGTAGCTGCACGCATCAGATTCAAAACACTGATGCTCGCATACAAAGCCAAAAATTCTCTGGCACCATCCTACCTAAAGGACCTCATCACACCCCGCTCTGCACCACGATCTCTCCGATCCTCCAGCACTGCTCGACTGGTCCCACCTCCCCTCAAGGCACAAGGAAGACACGCATCTCGGCTCTTCTCTGTCCTGGCACCTAATTGATGGAATGAACTCCCCCTAGATGTCCGAACAGCTGAATCCTTGAATGTCTTCAAGCGACGACTCAAAACTTTTCTTTTTCAGAAATACCTGACGTAGAACTTCTATATTCTTACTCGACTCTTTTTCTGGTGTGTGTTTTAAAAAAATAAAATAAAATAAAAATTCTGCACTACTCAATGGCGTTCTCAGAGATAGTATTCGTAGCTGGGGTCCTTATTGAGCTAGCATCGGAAATTCATTGCAGAGTCTCAAAGCACTTATGTAAGTCGCTCTGGCTAAGGGCGTCTGCCAAATCCTGTAAATGTAAATGTAAATATACTGCATGGACAATGAACCTTGGTCGAGAACAGCTGTACATCTATGTTCATGTGTTCTCCTGGAGTGAAACTCTCAGCACAGTTCTTGGTGAAGGCTGGCAGAGAACGTGGTCATGAGTCTGATGGAGTCATTTCTGGATGACGGGAGAAATGTCACAATGGACAATTTCTTCACCTCACTGTCACTGTCACACAGACTGCTTCACTTTACTGGGCATGGTGAATAACGTTTGCCGTGAACTTCCTCCATTGGCAAAGGACACTGCACAGGGAGAGGAATTCTCCACGTCAGTGTTTAGAATGGCGCGCATGTATTCAGTACGAGCAGCAACAAGCAAGTGGCCAGTAGCTGTGTTTTACAACATGCTGGACTTGGTGGCGGTGAATGCCTACGTTCTGTACAAAGCATCTACAGGGTGGAAAGGAAAAAGAAGATTGTTTCCGATTCTTCTAGCCAAGGAACTCCATTGCCAAATACAGGGATGATGGTCACTGGGTTTTCAAACGCTGCAAACACAGACTTTGAAAGATAGACAGACTGTGTGGGACAGTAACCCATCCATCCATCCATTTTCCAAACCGCTTATCCTATTGGGTCGCGGGGGGTCCGGAGCCTATCCCGGAATCAATGGGCACGAGGCAGGGAACAACCCAGGATGGGGGGCCAGCCCATCGCAGGGCACACTCACACACCATTCACTCACACATGCACACCTATGGGCAATTCAGCAACTCCAATTAGCCTCAGCATGTTTTTGGACTGTGGGGGGAAACCGGAGTACCCGGAGGAAACCCCACGACGACACGGGGAGAACATGCAAACTCCGCACACATGTGACCCAGGCGGAGACTCGAACCCGGGTCCCAGAGGTGTGAGGCATCAGTGCTAACCACTGCACCACCATGCCGCCCCGGGACAGTAACCACTGAGACAAAAGGCAGAAAGATGACGAAGAGATGAACCTGGAACTGAGGCACGGATACATCAATTTTTACATGAACAGCCAAACATGCAAAGCTGGAGAGATCACACAAAAACAAAATTCACTTTTGGTGTTATAATTCAGTGATGGCCAATGAAAATGAAATGACATTTTATTCTGTATGTGTATGAGCATGTCAAAAACCATGGACCATGACTTCACTCAGCTTATGACATTTATATACAAACATGCATTGGAGACTGAAGTGTTAGCATGTTTTCATTTTATTCATTTCATTCTATTAGCAACTTTTCATTCTATTTTCACTCAATTTGTTTTATAAATAACACAGACTTGTGTTTCCATATATTTTGTGAATGTGCGTCTTTCATATTTGCAGGTCAGTCAGCGTGTGGGATATTTGGTATAGATATGGCAGACTTTTGTGAAGGTTTCCATGTCACACACAGAGGTTTAGCCTGCCTTGGATTTGAGCTACTCTGAGTAAAAAATGCAAATGCGCCAGGCCTCACAGGTAATGGGTGTGTTTGCACAACAAAAGCAGGAGGAGGATGGGGCTGAAGACCTGCGAAAATCACAGCAGGGGTGACAAACACCTTGGGACTCTCAGCAGAGAATAAAAACTCGGTAAATCTAGTGTTAAGTGCTATCTGTTAATGTTTATTAAATTAGCATTAAAATGGAGAGGTTTATAATATCTTTTGTCCTTGTAGCTGCTAAATACACTCATTATTAAAGCCATAAAGTTGTCTGCCTACTACATTGGAATCTCCACTGAGTAAGTGTTTTTGATGGATTTTATTTAACTTTATTATACTCTGGTCCTTAGATCTAATGTCATACTTCTTCACTTATATTGTTTGTGAAAAGGTTTACCACGGTCAAACAGAGCAGCCACTACATCATCATACATGAACAAGCACCTCACAAAACAAAAACATTTCATTTTCATAATTAAAACTTTTGAATGGTAGGCCTAGTGTGTGGATCAGAGACAAGATCTTGACACCTCATTAACTATAATTTGTTCTGTGAACAGCTCAGATACCACCTTCTCGAAAGTCTTCTGCATAAAATAGAAATAGGATTCAGCGCGACTCCACTAAATTTGGATTACCTGGAGTTCCTTTGTCATCAGGAGCTGTATCTTCTGCAGGCCCTGTCTAATCACATTGAAGTACCTCCTGCTATCACCCTGGCTTTGCAAGAGCTCTTTGACCTTGTGAGGGCACATCTGGAACGTCCAGCCCCATGTGTCACACAGGAAGTCGCTGCCACCAATAGACGACCCAAGATTTTGATTGAAGAACAATGTTTGAAAGAAATGCTCCATACTCAACTTCCTGTGCCTTGCATAGCCACACTGATGGGTGTTTCAAGAAGAACAATCTTAAGAAGAATAAAAGAGTATGAGCTCTGTGTTAGGGAACTTGACAATTTGGTTTCTTCTGTCAAGAATGATCTACCAAATGCAGGCTACAGGATAGTCAATGCAGGCTGCAGTCAATGGGCTACAGGGTTCGGTGGAGAAGAGTTGCAGCCTCCATGCATAGGGTTGATTCCATGCGCATCATATAAAGGTTGTCAAGTCTTGGCTGTGTTGTACGCAGAATGTACCAGGGCCTTTGTCTCTAGTACACGTGGACACAAACCACAAGTTGATCCGGTTTGTATTACCAGCAAATTTATTTGGAGTAAACCCTGGGTGGATTGGTGTGAGGTGGTGGTGGGGCTTTGGAGAAGATTTCCTGCCGATCAACACTAGCAACTTATATCTATCTGTCATGGAGGTCTCGGGACTCACAGATATTCAGAGACATGTGGATAGTTTACCAGTGGTTTTCAGCAGGAAATAGTTATTACTACAAATTGTCACCCCCCCCCCCCCGCCCCCCACAGAAACTGGATCTGGCTATAGTGGGAAAATCTTTTTTTTTTTTTATTTGTGAGAACTTGAAAGCAAAACAAAACTTGGAAAAAATATATGCTCATTCACCAATTTTCTAATCTGGGGTCTAAAGTGGTCAGGCTTGCAAGTGTATTTGGTTATTTGTCTATCCTAGCCTGTTGCAGTGTATATTTCCTGTATATTTTGCATGTAAAAAATGTTGTTTGTTATGTCAGTGCTTAATATTATCATGTAGTCTTCATGAACTTTCTTCATCTTGGCCAGGGACTGCATTTGAAAAGTAGCCACTTGACTAAAATTGGCACATTTTCAGAAATGCCAGCAACAATACTGATAATGAACACCCCTCTAACTGACTCTCAGTTGGTTTAGAAAAAAGACTTTTAAGAGAAAAGAAAGCCTTCCTTTGGTTTTGCATTTTTCTCTTTTTTGTTGGCTGTGCACAATATATTAGAAGAATACCTTACAATTATATTAGTTAAGAAATAACAGATTGCGTATATACAATATTAAGGTGATGACAACAACCCTCACTGTCTCTAGGTGCTGCTTCAGACAGGGCATTCTGCAGCAGGGACACCACCCGTCGTGCAGCATCCAGCAAATCTCCCTATCACAACAGCCCACATAACAGAATAACATTAGTGTATGATTCAGTAGGGCTAGTCCAGGTCTGGAAAGTAGTTGGGCCAGATTTTTAAACCAAGAAATTTAGCTGGGCCAGACATTTTCAGCGGCCCAGTAAGCAACAGGTAATGGCATTTTAAACAAACACAAATCAAGGTACATTATTTTAAAAAACTACAACTGAACAGAATCTGAGAGCAATATTTTTTTTCACTTCTGAAATGAGAAAAATATTTTGGTCGTATCTGACCTAGACGCATCCCAAAGAAAAAAAATGCCTATTAGATGGTAAACAGACATAAAGAAAAAGGGAAAAATCGTCTATAATCATCATCCGCTTATACTGTGGTGATCCATTTCACCCACACAGGCATGATCACCATTAGCGGTTTCCACATTATTGTCGAGGTGACTATTCACTTTACCTCTGCTTTCTCCGACATCTTCCTGATTCTGCCGCCAACAAGGGGCTCATAGGGTGGAGACTGAGGGTGTTAAACAGACCAATCTTTTGTCACTGAATGCAACAAATAATGTATTTATCTGTCAAAAGTCCAGCACCAGGAAAAGCAACAGAGTGACAGTAGAAACTGTAATAATAATGGAAGTGCGCCGCCCTACAGGGAAGGAGGAGTGATGGGAGTCCCGGTGGTGGCTAAGCGCGCGTGGGGAGAGGCGTCGTACTGTGAGGCTTCATGAACTTCCGATGGGGCAGTGCTGTCATACAGCGGGGAGCCTGAGAGGGGCACTGTGGCCGGGTGCGAGAGCCCTGGGTAATGAGTTGTAGAGCTGCGCAGTGTCACGATCGGGTACAAGCAGGCAGGCGATCGTGCGGGCAAGGCGTGCAAGGAGCAAGCGGACAGGCAAAAACGGGAGTTTAATTAGGAAGCGCGGACGGGGAAACATCTCACGCATACAAACATCAATGACAGACACTGGACTCAGGTAAGACACGGACTGAAATACACAGGACTGAGCAAATTAACTAGATACAGCTGGGTACAAATCGGGAGAAAACACGTGGGTAATCAGGGGGCGTGGCACACAGGAGGAGCGGACGAGCCGGGCATGACACGCAGGAACTGAGAGCCCAAGCTGTTGGACATTCCACTGGACTAGGAGACTGGGGTGAGTGAGGAGGAGCTCATTGACCACAAACTGGGATACTGGCTGTGTGTGAGCAATGGGGTGGAGATTAAGGAAAGACGTTAAATCAGCATGCAGTGTTGCCTGGAAACAACAACAAATATACTAGTGTCACTGTACTAAAACAATATCAAAATAATGCCTATTTTTTATTCATTTTACTTGTAGAGTGCAAAGTACAAAGGAAAACAAAGAGTAACTATGGCGAAATAAATCAAAGCATGTCCCAGAATGATGGGCCTGAATGGATCAGGACAGAAGAAGGCGAAAGTCCTGTTAACGAGGTGAGACGATGCAGACACAGGCCAGGATGTGGGTATAGGCGAGAACAAGAGGGAAGACGGGGGCCCGAGACTCAGCATGGGGACAGGTGGGGGAGGGGAGGCACGGGCTCACCTGGAGCTGCTCCCGGAGGTGCCGCTATGACTCATGGGTAACATGCCGGAATGGGACGGCACCTGTAGGCTGGACCAGTTGTCATGGGAGGGCAACATGGACAGACAGGTAGACGAGCTGTCTGAATAAGCAGCTGCAAGTATAAAACAATAAATGAAGCAGGTATGTGGTGGGCAGTGTTACAGCGTCCTTAATATGGTCAATACAGAAAAGGCATGTTATCATGTTATGTATATACTGCCTCCAGTTACTTAATGCCTAACTTTAATACATTGATTGATTTGTTCACTGCTGCAGCCTGTGTCAACTTTCCTTTCAGACAGATGTAAAGTCCATTCTGTTTTTGTTCTGTGTAGTTTTTTTTGAACAGCATATGGCTGAATTCTGTTAAACCTCAGACTGAAGAAAATTGTGTTAATTGAAAAGCAAATATCAAAAACTCAGTCTGCAGGAATGTTTTTCTAAATATTTCTGTGGACTTTTGGAAATTTCACGAAATTCCATTGCTCCATTACATAAACACTGAGTGAGATTTCATTCCCATTACTGCAACGTATGAAGAGGATTATGACTTATTACTTTAGGTTATCGGACTGAGTGAGTTTTGGAAATTTGCTCTTCGATAACTGAAGCAGTGCTGTGAATGCAGAGGTTATATGCGTCGCATATCAACAGAACTGTATGTTTATGTCTTGTCTTAATTATTTTGATTAAATGTCTAACTATTCCCAATATGTGTGAACATACTTGGCCAAATAAAGCTGATTCTGATTCAGTCAGAGGGTAATCGTCGGTGTGCTGTACTATCGTGGTGACCCACACAGAGAGCTTAGGACCATGATTTCAGTGTGTGCTTGTGTGAGGGGACAGGCAGGGCGGCGGCTCACTGGGTGATGCACTCCTGTGGGTATAGGGGCTGGGATAGGGGGCGGAGCAGTTACTCCTCAAGGAGGAGTAACAGTCACAGCCGTGGGGGGAGGAGAGGGAGAGGGTGCTCCCAAACTGGGGGTGTGGGTTTGATGAAGAGCAGAGAGACCCTGAGCCTGGGATGAACCAGCTGCCTACTGAAACGAAAGCGGATAAAGACAGAAACTAGAACCTCAAACTAAACAACACAAACAACAATATCAAGTTATATTCAATCATTAAACCGTTATATATTTAATCTAAACAATAGTAATAAATATCGTTCCGATTCAAAATATCATTTACGGGTGAATCTTATGACTTGCATTGGGAAACAGGAAACGGGCCAAGCTGCAGGGCCAGTTCAAAGGCATAGTGCGAGGCGCCCAGAAAGGGGGCGAGGTCTGGGCGGAGTCAGCTAAAGAAGAAAAAGGCCTGACCTTTTTCTGGATGCTGTGGACTGTGTTTGTGTGTGAGCTGCAGCTGCATGTTCCTTACATTTTTTTTATTAACACCAGCACCGTGAGGTTTGGCCTGGACTGGGTCCTGTCCTGCATGGTTGAAGACATGTTGACTGATGGTCAGCCCGTGTTCTGTTGGATCCCACAGAAAGGAAATGGGAATCCCGTTTGGATCGGATGCTGACAGTTGAAAAAAAACTCATGTCTGTGTGTTATGAAAGAATATCAATAAATGTTTCCGAAAGGGGATGACTCATTTGGTAATTATTTACGGCTTATGTTATGGCTGAGAAATTTACAGTCTTTACTAAAGTCTGACTTCTTTCGAGTCACCTTTAATATAGATTGGACACTCTCTATGCTATGTACAATACTTATATAGATGGTACATGTTTACTTGCTTGCACAGATGGTTGATTAGGTAATTAGTGTAAGTGTGTGTGTGTGTGTGTGTGTGTCCAATCGCATGTATGTCCAAGGTCCATAGTAAGTAATATACACTGATCAAGAGATGCCTGAAAGTGGATGAAAGAGGACATTAGTGGGTGTATCACTTAGTGTAACGGGTGCAGGAAAATGAGCAGGACTGCAAGCCATATAATGACCCACTGTCCTTATCTAGCTCTTAATACAGTATGCATACAGTGATGTATCTACAATGGACAGCTACTATAAGCAGATAGCACAGTACAGGTGCTTAATCTGTATGCTATTTCCATCCATCCATTGTCCAAACCGCTTATCCTACTGGGTCACAGGGGGTCCGGAGTCTATCCCGGAATCAATGGGCACGAGGCAGGGAAGAACCCAGGATGGGGGGCCAGCCCATCACAGCTCACACTCACACACCATTCACTCACACATGCACACCTACGGTAAATTTAGCTACTCCAATTAGCCTCAGCATGTTTTTGGACTGTGGGGGGAAACCGGAGGAAACTAGCAGCTTTGTGTGGTAATTGTTTGTATTAAAAATACATTGGATCAAGTCAAATTATTTTTATGAAGAATTAACATCTAAAAGCTGCTAGTAGACCGTGGGAAAATAATTTTTCTATTTTCTTGCTGCCATCTCGTGGCCAAAAGTAGGTATTGCAATTTCCATCATATGTAAGAGGGCCTGCCCATCAGAGTAATGTACATCCTGTGACATGTATTGACTATCAAGACAAACTGAAACACGGTGTATTAGGCTGTCAATGAGTACTGGACTAGGGTGAAAAACTGCCTGATAATCTACCTATTAACTAGAAGAGTACAAACTGGAGACGGATCCCCTAATACAGAGGGATTAACGTCTGTGCCACATCCAGAACCATTCAGTGTAGGAGTCTGGTGGTTCTACTGGATACTGACAAGTACCCAGCCCCTTTGTTCCCTCTGATAATCATCAGTCCTCCTCTGAATGCCTTCACCACTCTATTCCTGAATAGGTACACATTTAAATATGCTAGCAAGATCAAGGTATTGGGATAACTGTTAGGTTCGCTGTTCAGAGAGTTGCAGTGAAAACCATCATACACAGTGGCCCTTTCTGGATAAGATTACCTCCCTCTGATCTAACAGGTCAAGATCAAAGCAAGGTGCATTGCAATGTCTGACACCCAGCACACTACAGCATATAAAATACAGGTATCCATCGCCTTCCGCATTTGGAACCAGGACCACTTGTTGCAAGTCAATTTGGGCGTATCTCAAGTTATACGAGAGAGGCAAGACATTAAGGACAGTATACACAGTACTGAAATAATAATGTACATATTAAACCACAGCACTTAATAAACAGATACTGCACTTACATTTCACAAAAAAAAAATAAAGCACAGATTGCACTAAGAAATCAAAAGATGCATGTGCTAGCAAACAGTGGGAGCTGAGGAAGAAGCAGTGGTGAAATACTTTATTGTACAGTACAGTAAGTTTCTTTTTATAGAATGAAATAGCATACAGGGGGCGGCATGGTGGTGCAGTGGTTAGCACTGTTGCCTCACACCTCTGGGACCCGGGTTCGAGTCTCTGCCTGGGTCACATGGGTGTGGAGTTTGCATGTTCTCCCCGTGTCGTCGTGGGGTTTCCTCCGGGTACTCCGGTTTCCCCCCACAGTCCAAAAACATGCTGAGGCTAATTGGAGTTGCTGAATTGCCCGTAGGTGTGCATGTGTGAGTGAATGGTGTGTGAGTGTGAGCTGTGATGGGCTGGCCCCCCATCCTGGGTTCTTCCCTGCCTCGTGCCCATTGATTCCGGGATAGACTCCGGACCCCCTGTGACCCAGTAGGATAAGCGGTTTGGACAATGGATGGATGGATGGATGCTGAGGCTAACTGGAGTTACTAAATTGCCCGTAGGTATGCATGTATGAGTGAATAGTGTGTGAGTGTGCCCTGTGATGGGCTGGCTCCCCATCCTGGGTTGTTCCCTGCCTCGTGCCCATTGCTTCCGGGATAGGCTCCAGACCCCCCACGACCCAGTAGGATAAGCGGTTTGGACAATGGATGGATGGATGGAAACAGCATACAGATCTTATAAGCACCTGTACTGTGCTATCTGCTCATAGTAGCTGTCCATTGTAGATACATCACTGTATGCATACTGTATTAAGAGCTAGACAAGGGTCATTATATGGCTTGCAGTCCTGCTCATTTTCCTGCACGCGTTACACTAAGTGATGCACCCACTAATGTCCTCTTTTATCCACTTTCGGGCATCTCTTGATCAGTGTATATTATTTACTATGGACCTTGGACATACATGCGATTGAACACACACACACACTTACACTAATTACCTAATCATCCATCTGTGCAAGCAGGTAAACATTTACCATCTATGTAAGTATTGCACATTGCATAGAGAGTGTCCAATCTATATTAAAGGTGACTCAAAAGAAGTCAGACTTCAGTAAAGACTGTAAATTGGCAGCCATAACATAAGCCGTAAATAATTACCAAATGAGTCATCCCCTTTCGGAAACATTTATTGATATTCTTTCATAACACACAGACATGAGTTTTTTTTCAACTGTCAGCATCCTTCTCGATTGTCAGAAGCTCTGCGCTAGAGGGAGGTTTACTGGTCTTATACTCTTCTGGCACCTTGTGTGATTCCTGACTTGGGACATCAGTTTGGCTCCTTCTGTATGTGGTTTACATTGTATTTGTTCTTTAAAGTTGCCCCTTCAGAATTAGACAGTGTAACCAGCTTGCCACATATTGCCTGGATGACATAAGGTCCGGTAAAATCCGGTTCCGTTCTTCCTCCTTTCCGTCCCCGCTTCCTCATGTTGAACAGAAGCGCCTCATCTCCAACATGATAAACTGTGTTTTGGTACCTCTTTTGTATTCGTTTACCACATGCCTGCTTCTGTTTTTCCTGTTACTAGGAGATGTTTTCAGCTGTTGTTGCTTATTGTCTCAACTACTTTATTTTTTTCATCAAAAAACGTGCCGTAGCTTTTCTCATCGGGAAGAATAATTGTGGAAAGCTGAAGTGGAAAAACATTCATAGCAAATTATTATTATTCACAGATCATTATAAAGAGTCATTTTCTAAAAGCATTAAGAACAATGTAATTTGCTGTTTCAAGATATGTTTTTAAATAACTACTTGTCAGTCATAAGAAACTCTTCAACACACATGATCCGATCTTGCCACAAATCATTTTTAATCTCACTTTTGTTGCCAGCAGTTCAGACATTAATGGCTGTGTGTTGAGTTATTTTAAGGGGACATCAAATTTACACCATTATACAAGCTGTACACTGATTACTTTACATTCTATCAGAGTTTCATATCTTTAACGTTGTCCCTTGAAAAGATATAATAAAATATTTACAAAAATGTGTGGGGTGTACTCACTTTTGTGAGATACTGTATATTAAGGGATTGATTGTCAATAATATCAGTAATTCCTGATGTAATGTTAAAAGAATAGAGCCTGTCTCACACAGTTCTAAAACAACCTCAAAAACAGACTTACCATTTTATGTCATCATTCGTTTTCTCATCCAGGCCATTGGTTTGGGGATGATATGCAGCAGTGATCAACGGCAGAACAGGGGCTCTGAACGCAGTATGGATTAAAAAGGAATTAACCATCTCTCTCAATATAAAATTAGGATCATTTATTCTCTACAGAGGCCCCCATAGAATAGTGCATCCATCCCCTCACTCATGTTTAGACAGACGTAAGGCAACAGGCCAATGACATTCAGAACAGCAACAACATCAACAATTGTACAGCTAGTTTTAAAATTTAATAAAAAAGACAAACCAATTAGGTAATATTAATGAAATTATTAAAATGTGCAGATTAATAGTCAGAAATAATTTGCGATTTTAAGAGCGGAAAGGATACATTAAAACTCAATTACATTTATCCCTTAATAATAAAAAAAAGGTTTTTGAATTTTACATCATGATAAATGAGAACTATATGTGATTACTAATTACTGTTGACTAATTTCCTGTCTGGACGTTTCCCTCCTCATTGTTAAAAGTCATTATATGTCTGGGTGCCAGTCAGTGGAAGCACACAGACATGTTGGCCAGCTGTCATATTCATTCAGCACCAGCCCATCAAGTAGAGAATTCAGCACCACGGACAGTGACCTGTGTTACAATGACATCAGGTCATTGGCTCTAAATATTTTTCTAGAAATAACTAAATGGCTCTATTGTAGAAATTTCCAGCCAGAGTCTTGTGGTGCGTTCGTTTTTCTCTCGGAACTTGGAAATTCCAAATTGGGTGACATCACATCCAACAATCTCCCGTTCAAGCTAGCACAACTCGGAACAAACATGGCTGCCTCCATGAATACGCTGCTGTGTTGTTGCTTTATATTTTAGCAGTTATGGAGTAAGATTATTATTTCAGACAAATAAACAAGAAACAGGAACTAGTCAAACCACATTAAAAGCTTTATAAAGTATTTTAGTACATTCATAGCGATATTCTTTTTTCGAGAGGCAAACAAACTACAAACAAACCAAAAACACTAACAAGTCTGGTAAAAATCTGATATTGCATGTTAGGATACTGTTTACGGTCACAATATGGTATTCTCTAAATCGAACACGTGCAATTACATTAATAATTACTAATAATTATAAATAATAATAATAATAAATGGGCGGTATGGTCGTGCACTGGTTAGCACTGTTGCCTCACACCTCTGGGACCCAGGTTCAAATCTCCGCCTGGGTCACATGTGTGTGGAGTTTGCATGTTCTCCCCATGTCGTCGTGGGGTTTCCTCCGGGTACTCCGGTTCCCCCCCACAGTCCAAAAACATGCTGAGGCTAATTGGACTTGCTAAATTGCCCGTAGGAATGCATGTGAGAGTGCATGGTGTGTGTGAGTGTGCCCTGCGATGGGCTGGCCCCCCATCCTGGGTTGTTCCCAGCCTCGTGCCCATTGCTTCCGGGATAGGCTCCGGACCCCCCGTGACCCAGTAGGATAAGCAGTTTGGAAAATGGATGGATGGGATAATAATAAATTTAACAAAATAAACATTTTTAAGGATTTGTAAAATAGAATTAATGTTGAGTGTGTAAGCCGCCATGTTGAAATTACGTCACAGGGGCAACTCGGACAAGAAGATTCTGTCAGACATTAACGTCATAAAAGAGGCGTTTCTAATGGGAAGTGATGTTTTTCGTGACGTTTTTGTCCGAGTTGGAGTGAAATAATCAAACGCAGCATGTGTTCCTATTTGAAGAGAATATTCTATTTTTATTCTAAGGAACTACAGAAAATCAGCTCTGCATGTGATCTCCCCTTTACTGCTCGAGCAGGGCACACGCACATCAACAAGTGTCAAGGCAGCAAGTGCATGCAAACAACTTCTCAGGACGGTTACAGTATAGGACCTTCAGAAAGAGCCAGACTGCGGCGTCATTCAGAGATTCCATTGTCTAAGGCTTGCACTAAAACATTACAGCATATTTAAACAAAGTAGCATGGCACCTGTGTCAGAATCCCTCCCTGCCTTGTTCTGTTCTCTCTTTGTTGTCCCCATTTAGCCAGCACATGTCACTGGCCATCCTGACTCCTCTTTTGATTGTGGGTTTTAAGGATATCAGTGGGTCTGTGTTTTCATAATTGTCCCCCAGGCCACCATGCTGCTCAGCCCTTGATTCCAACTACAGTTGCAATCAGGTGGTTCTCAATCTACTAGGACTGTATAACAGGATTGGCCACCTGTTCTACCTTTACTCGTTCAGCCGCATTCATGAGTCTGGCCTATAGGTTATTCAAATTTTGTCCTGCCAAATTTACCGGACAGGAGGTGGACACTGCAAATGAATGTGTGAATACTCCAATACCTACATCTTTACAAGTTACCTGAAGTGGTTTGGTAAATGATTGTGAGGTTGGAAGTCCTTCTTGATGTCTGTTTGCAGCTCATCCACCAGCAACTGCACGAGTTGTCGCTCCCAGAGGGAATCCCACTCTCGGTCCGCTGGAGGGTCCATCTCACTGTAGCTGGAGTATGTTTCCATCAGTCACTTGGCGTGGGGCTCACAGAATTTACCAGGCTCCTGTTTAATCTGACGCACCTTAGTCCAGTCCATGCATCTGGGGAACTTCTCTGAAAATCTCTGGCAGATTCTTTGCAGCTATACTTGATATTGGGTACTTGCCGCAACTAAGTAATGGGTTGTTGAATCAAAGTCCCGTTCCATGTCAAAAATAACCCCATTTTAGGGTTTTGTTAAACAACTGGTCTAATTTGGATGCAGAGGTTCTGCACGGAAGGCCCAGTCTCTGAAGGGCTGTGGCATAGCGAGGCCTGTTCTGCCTGGAATCCGGCAGGTCACTGGCAACATCCCCCAACTCCTTCATCTATAAGGTCGGGAAACCAGAACGTTTACTCCCCCTTATGGATAAGGACATACCAACGTTGGGGCAACTCCTGCTGCCTGAGTCTTCAACCAAGTCCAAAACAAAAGTATACAATGTTAGGAAGGGTAATTCAATGGTATGAGACTGAAACTAGAAACTGTAAATCGGATGGAGTTAAATAGCAATACTGTGGAAGAGGCATGGGAATTTTTTAAAAGCACATTGTTGCAAGTGCAAAAGAACTTCATACCCGTTTCCAGAAAAACTAAATCTAGGAAACTGCAACCAAGCTGGTGTCATGACCTGCTTGTACGATCCTCGTGTGTGCCACGCCCCCTCATTAACCATGTGTGCTGCCCCGATTGTAACCAGCTGTTTTCTGTCAGTTTGAGTAGTCCTGTGTATTTAGTCCACATTCAAGTCTGTTTCCCCAGTCCTGTCATTGAAATCTCTCGCTGTTGGTACCTGTTTTCATCAATAAACCCTCATTCCCGACTCTCCGTTTCCCGGATCCTTGATTCCTCGCTTCCTGCCTGTTCGTCCAGCACGCGATGTCACAGGTGGTTTACTACGAAAATTAAGAATAAAGTCAGGAGCAAAAGGGCTTTCTTCCACAAATGGAAATTAACTAATGATTTCAAAATAAAGCAGGAGTATCTAAGTCTACAGGTTTAGTTAATAACAGTTATAAGGATGACGTTAAAAGTTTCTTCCAATATTTTAACTCCGAAAGAGCTCTAAAAGCTGAAAATCACTCATTTGCAGGATAGTAAGGGCCTTATAATTGAAAATGAAATTGATATAAATGAGTTTAATGATTATTTTACAATGGCTGTTCACAGTAGAATAGCTTACCACCATTTAGTACAAATACAACGATGTCTATGACCAATATATGTATAACTGAGGCTGATGTGGTACAAAGCCTAGCTAAGCTCAAAATAAATAAATCGCAAGGCCCTGATGGCATCTTATCTATAGTTTTAAAAGAGATGAGGGGTATTATTAGCCAACCTTTAACTTTACTATTCCAGAAATCATTATCTGCTGGTGTGGTATCTTCTGATTGATGTTAGATCATGTCTCATGTCCAGAGAGGCTACAACAGGATCTGGATTTAATTAGCGACTGGGCTCATACGTGGCAGATGAAATTTAACATAGATAAATATAAGGTAATCCATGCAGGGAGCAGAAATATAGTAAATATAGTAAAGTACAGATATTTTATGGGTTCCACTGAAATAAAGGTAGCTGATTACGAGAAAGATCTCGGTGTGTATGTTGATACTTCCATGTCCCACTCTTGCCAGTGTGGGGAAGCATTAAAAAAAGGCAAAAGGATGTTGGATTAAACTCCACACACCTAGAGATGTAAGTCAAGAGAAGTGATGCTACGATTATATAATTCCTTGGTAAGATCCCACCTAGAATACTGTGTGCAGGTTTGGTCACCATACCTTCAGAAGGACATTGCTGCCTTGGAAAAGGTGCAACGTAGGATGACTAGAATGATTCCTGCACTTAGAGGAATGTCTTATGAGGAGAGGTTCGCTGAGCTGAATCTGTTTAGCCTCAAGCAAAGGAGACTATGGGGGGACATGATCCAGGTATATAAGATTCTAACAGGTCGGGATGCTGTTCAGCCAAATGACCATTTCAATATTAATTTAAAATACTAGAACTCGTGGCCATAGTGGAAATTAGCTGGAGAACATTTAAAAATGAATCTGAGGAAGCACTTCAATTCAATTCAATTTTATTTATATAGCGCTTTTAACGACATGCATTGTCACAAAGCACTTTACATTTAACCGGCCAGAACCCCACCAAGCAAGCCTGAGGCGACAGTGGCAAGGAAACTCCCTCTAGCAGGAAGAAACCTTGAGTGGAACCTAGACTCAGAAGGGGACCCCATCCTCCTCTGGGCGACCAAGGAGCATGAAACTGCATTTACATTGACATTCATTAGAGTTCATATAGTTATAAAGTCCCAGTTGGTTTCATGTAGTTATATCCAGGAGTCCAGGTGCGGGTTCACACGGTGTAGTCGGCTCGGTATCAGCTCGAAAAAGAGAAGATGGAGAAGAGTTATTGCCCTACACCTAACCGGCAGGACTAAAGCAACTATGACAGCCTGCCTAAAAGAGTGACCTGGAAGGAAGCACAGGCATGAGGGTTTACAGAGGTTTTGGCGTCAAGCCACCTCCCATCCACAGCTTAAGTGATCGGCGAGAGTGGCAGGACGACAGCACCAATCCCCCCTTTCCCCTTCAATCTCAAATAACTATGAACCTCCAGATTTCCCATTCACCTTAGAAAAGAAGATTTAACTATCCAAAAGACTGGCGAAAGAGGTACATCTTAAGCCTTGACTTAAAAGCAGAGATTGTGTCTGAGTTCCGAACACTAATAGGAAGTTTATTCCATAGCTGTGGTGCTTTATGAGCAAATGCTCTTCCCCCAAAGGTAATGTTCTTTATTCTGGGTACGGATAGAATACCTCCATCTCGTCATCTAAGTGTATGATTCGGAACGCAAATGAGGTCACTCACATACTGCGGTGCAAGACCATTTACAGCTTTATAGGTTAAGAGCAGTGTTTTGTAGTCAACACGAAATCTAACTGGCAGCCAGTGCAGTGAAGATAAAATTGGGGTAATATGATTATATGTTTTAGTTTAACTATTGCTAGTAGCGGTTCAATCAATGCTGGGAGCATCGCTGAATAATTTTGATGGAACAGGTTCTAGCATACAAGTAGATGAATTTGAAGATAAAATTAAGTACATCAGTTCTGACTGGTTAACCAATATTCAATATTCAAAATGTTCTGTTTAATTGAGCATATTTTTGGTCAAAAAGTTTCATAAAGTCGTCACTGGAAAATAACCAGTGGTCTGGTTATTAGTCAGCTTGGACACCATAGTAAATAGGAATCTAGGATTATTTTTGTTTATTTCAATTAGTTCTGATAGATACTAGATGATTTGGCGGCACTAAGAGCCTTTTTGTAGCTACCCATAGCCTCTTTCCATGCTAGTTCGAACACCACTAGTTTAGTATGATGCCACTTACATTCTGTAAGGACATAAAACTTATAGGTCCTGCAGGCCCCAACTCTGATCAGCCTGCATCAGTCTATTTCAGAGCTCCGCTGGCCCAGGCAAGACTGGACTCAACTCGTCAAACCACCCCTTTTAAGGAAGGCAAAGGCCTGCCGGCTCCTGAGAGACTGGATAGGAATAACTGGAGCAGCACAGAAAAAGCAAGACCTTTCACCCCCGGAGTGACCAGAGTTCCACAATCAATCCACAGCAACAACAGCTGTCAGCCTCCAGACACAGACACCTTTTCCACTATAAACAGGATAACTCAGCACACATAGATGTTAGGGACAAATACACGCATGTTTGGTCTCGTTTGAATAGGCATGAGACGAGGAGTATTATACTCTCAGATTTAAGGCAGTATAGCTTTTCCTAAGAGAAATACAGAAACTTCGGCTCAACCCACCAAACTGAGAGAGATTCTCTCATGGTAGAACAAGGGAATTACAACCACCCCCTAAAGTGATCTGATTGGCTGGGGACTTGAGAACCAAGGTCAGCAATGCCCCTAAAATTAACCATTGACCGAAATTAGTCAGTCTTCAGAAACATGCCATCACCTGGTCTGGATACTTAAGGAAGGGCTTCAGAAGTAGTCGGGGAGTCACTCTGTAATCAGAGCTCCCGCAGAGAACTGGGTGAAAGTCTATCTGTAGTCAGATACTTTCCACAGAACTTTGTTCACTCTCAGCTGAGGAATGTGAATACATGATATGAAGACAACTGGATCACAACTGGATCACGGGGGAATCATAAGCAGGGAAGAACACACAGGCAAACAGCAGCAGCAACATTAAAGGCAGGACTGAGAAGCACATTTATACAAGGCTAAGCAGGGAGCAAACTAGAGGCACCTGAAATGAGTAACACAAGGGCAGGAAGGAGAGGTAAAACAAACGCGGAACAGGCATGGCACGTTATACCACACTAGGGAGGAAACGGGAGGTTCAGGAGGGCAGGGTGTGGCAGGGATCCGTTTCAAAATTTAATTTTGGCTTGTACAAACCTTGGTAAAAGCTGCAAAAGATCGATCAACCACTTTCTGAGCTATTGTCTTAACAAACAAAGCATCTGTTGGGGTGGCGGTGTCTGGGGAATACCATGTGTAATACACCTTGTGAAGATTTATATGTAAAACAAAATATTTTTTGATTCTATCACACATATAGAAATTATCCATCCATCCATTTTCCAAACCGCTTATCCTATTGGGTCGCGGGGGGTCCGGAGCCTATCCCAGAATCAATGGGCACGAGGCAGGGAACAACCCAGGATGGGGGGCCAGCCCATCGCAGGGCACACTCACACACCATCCACTCACACACACACACCTACGGGCAATTCAGCAACTCCAATTAGCCCCAGCATGTTTTTGGACTGTGGGGGGAAACCGGAGTACCCAGAGGAAACCCCACAACGACATGGGGAGAACATGCAAACTCCACACACATGTGACCCAGGCGGAGACACGAACCCGGGTCCCAGAGGTGTGAGGCGACAGTGCTAACCACTGCACCACCATGCCGCCCCTTATAGAAATTATTCTAGGTTTAAATAGTAATTTAGCTGAGTAACTAGGCTGAAATTCTAGATAGTTGCAATTTTAAGAATTATTACTATTATTCACAGCTTTTAAGCATGCAGTTGGATGACGGATGGATGGATATTCAGCCACCAGAAATGCCAATTGTTGTTAAGAGGATCAAAGTCTGCAAAGTAGTATGCAGGGTTTAAGGCCAGAACACAGCATACTCTCCGACAGAAAGCATAAAGTTCACTGGGGGAATTTCTGTGGCCACTGCCTGAACAGCATGTGTGGAGAATGTTTATGAGGGTCGAGCCATGCAGAGCTGCTGGCCCTGGCATGTAATGATGAATCACAAATCAGTTAAAAATCGGTGCAAATGCATGAAGATTTAAACCGGCTGATGTGGAAAATGAATCACTATTGTAGGAGTACTTCACAGTACTTTAACAGAAAAACTGGTGTAATATTACATTTGATTTCACAATGTGAGTTTGACGTCAGATGTCACTGCGTATCACGTCGACATCGTACGTCAGTTTTTGGTTTTGAGCGAACGCGAGATGATGAATGAATTTGAAACTGAGGACGGCACAGTGGTTAGTGCTGGCTTCGGTCCAGGGCCCTTTCTGTGTGGAGTTCGCATGCTCTCCCCGTTTTCGCCGGGGACTCCAGGTTCCTCCCACGGTCCAAAAGCATGCAGGATAGGTTGACTGGTGAGTCTAAATTGGCCCTGTAGTTGTGTGAGTGTGTGCGACCTGCGGTGTGTAGGTGACTGCCTGGGCTTGGTTCCTGTCTGCGCCCCTTGTTCCCGGGATAGGCTCCGGTCTCCCCCGCGATCTCAGTTGGGATTAAGTGGTTTCAGAAAATGGATGGATGGACGCACCGCCCGATCTTCAATTGGCGGTGTGGCAGCATATTAGCTTTCCGGTAATCACAAACGAGGAGGAAACAGCGAGAAAAGCACAGACAAGACATAAACTGCATGCAAACATTGTAATAGACTGATAACATACACAAACAGGTCCACTGGCACCACCGTGAGCTGAGTGAAGATTATTAAAAGGGCAAAGCACGCTAAAAAGCTGCACATGCAAACCTTAGCTTATTTATTTGATTTATTTTTTTTTATTTACTTATTTTGATTTGGGATTTTTTTCAACAGTATTTTATTCAAATTCAGTTGCACTGTTCACAACAGTGTCAACAGTTCAGAAAGATAAATATAAGAATATTTTTGAATATATTTGTCTGCAGCTCATTCTGCAAAAAATGAGAAAATTGTATCGTGAACTCAGAATCGTGAATCGTATCAAATGGTGAGTTGAATGTATCGTTACATCCCTAGTTCTTACAGTAGTACTATGGTATGGTGGAGCCACATGACAGGAAGGCAGTACATTGCGAAGTCTGTTAAGAACATCATTCGCACTGAACTGCCCTCCATTGACCAGCTGTACTTTAACTGCCACAGTAACAAGGTTCAGTCTATAATCCAGGACTCTGACCACCATCCACAAACACTGACTAGCAGATTCATGAACAGCTTCATTCGCCAAACAATTCAAACCTGCAGCTTTTGCATCCCCTGTAACAGTCATTTCCACGGCAGCTGCACTGTACAGCTGTTACTGCACTTTATCCACCACTGACCACGTATCATCCAGTTTTGTCCTGCTTTGTATCGCACTGTTTCTGCACCATGTTGTCTTGTACTCCCTTGTGTTGTTATGCACCATCTGTGTTGTTCTGAGCAGTGCCATGATGCAATATTACAAAAAGATCTTGAGGAAATGCAGAGTTCTGGAGGAGATTCTCACAGATCATGGCATGTGTTTATACTGAAGAAACTGTACAAATTGCTAGACATAAAACACAGGACTGGCAACTGTGGTACGTTTTAACACCTTGATAAAAAACTTAAAATCCATAGTAAGTAGGACAACCTCATAGAACCTTTACTAGTCATTGTTCAGAAGATTAACACGGATTAAAAACCATTACTATGAAAGCACGCTAATCAGTTAAGTTGATTATGTGGAGAGAGAGAAAAAAAACTGTCTTTGAAAAAGATCAACCATAGAACGAAGCTGCAGCATTGACACCCCCTAGTGGTGATTTGAAGATAGTTCTGTCTGTAGCAGCTAAGCAGTAGATTTGGCGTCAGGTGCCATGACAAACTCAGTGCTGCTCGGTTTGAACGGCAGAAGCACAAAAATAAAGGGGGCATCTACTGCACGCCCCCCCACCCTTGAAAATGGTACAAATTATCATGCAACAGTTTTCTTAAGTAAGTCTTTTTGGGCGTCTGCAGAAACCTCCACGATGCGATTGCCCTGATTAAGAAGTGCGCAGCGGATACAATTTGGGATGCATCGTTCATCCGATTTATTAATATATAATTATTAGTATGTCTATATTATTTTAGAAACGTTACTTGACGAATATTTTTCATTGAGATTGATTCCCCGTTTAAAATTTTGGTGACACTTCATATTTTTTAAGAGAGACAGACAATTTGACGCATGCAATTTGCAGAAATATGTTGTGCCGCTATAAAGTACACAGGCAGCATGACAAACATAAGTACTCACTGAAGCCACGACATACGCCCGGCTGGCCCCAGCGGTACCCCTAAGAAGAAGGCTTTTTTCACAACCCACGACCATCACGAGGGCAAAAAAAACTGAATAGCCTAGAATTTAGTTAATTACAAGGCACATATTTATTGGAGCAAGAGCTCTAACATAAAACTACCTTGTAATTATAAAGTATTATGGCTGTGAACAATGTACAAACAGGCACAGAAAGTAAAATACTCCAAAAATGCAAAGAACCTAAATATTTTTGTTTCCACCGATTCACTCTTGATGTGTTAGGAGTCACAGTTCAGTAGCCTATTCTTCAGTATCTGCATTTAAGACCACCAACTGCTCTTTCTCCTCCTTCGCTCGTCGGCTCAGAGTATTGGACTTGGTAAGTAATGTTGCCCTTTTGGTTCCAGCAGCACTCTCTGCTTCCTCTGCCATGTGCTCAGCATCCTTTTGTAAACTCTCACATACACTTTCCAGTGAGACTCTCTTCCTCTTGAGTTCCTCAAGTTTTCTTTTTTGCTTTTCGCTCATCTTTCACCTTTGGTCAGAGGCGCTTTGGTTGCTCCCCCACACACTCTGACATGGTCGCATATAAGCCTCTGTGCAACAACTGTTTCCTCTGATAAGTTGCAGGTCTCCACCTCTATTCGTTCCACTTCGGCTTGCCCATAGGACAGCAGCAGCAAGTTCTTGCAGAACATCCAGAGGTCAGGATAAGGCCCACTAACTTTTTGATGTAAAAAGACATCAACTTTGGATGGTGCTGAAGGAATGAAGGATATAAAATCCAAGCCTTTTGCCTCATTGTGCAGGTGATTATCAGACTGCTGGGATATTGCATCACCTGTAATTACATTAATTACAGTAGATTAGATGCAGATCAACAATGTCAATACACAGAATCACATGTAGAATAGGAAAGTGATTTATAACCCAATTTTCCTATGATACCATAAATGTGCAATCATTTTAATTTAATCTTGAGATATCTCTAGGCTCATCAAAGAAAATATAACTGGGCTGATGCTTCTTTTCAAACACCAAGAGTCGGTCTTCTAAATACTGCTAAAATCTACGTGTTAACACTATTCAGTTCAGGGACGGATTATGGGTTGTGTGGGCCCCTGGGTAAAACGTTCGCGAGGCCCCCCCCCACCACCACCACCTGCACCACCACCACAACCACCACAAGTCAAGGGCCCTTGGCAGCCAAACACCACCATTTGCCTCATGCAATGCAACACATCTTCTTCGCATAGAGTTTATCAGATTGTCAATTGTGGCCTGTGGAATGTTGGTCCACTCCTCTTCAATGGCTGTGCGAAGTTGTTGGATATTAGTGGGAACTGGTACACGCTGTCGTATACGCCGGTCAAGCACATCCCAAACAAGAGCAGCTGACCTGAGAAATAAGAAATAAGCTAAGCTGGAAACCTGGACCCTCCGACCAAGAATGCGTGAAGTACCCTCAGAAGGTCTACTAGAAGATGTACGTAGAAGACTACTACAGATCAGCTGATCTACACCACAGCAACAGTGATCCTTGAGCTGGAGCCGGACCGTCTTTGAAGACTCCGTAAATCTCCGTATAATAATATATATCTACGGGAACGAGAAAGGAGAAAGCAGAGAACAAGAACAAGATTTGTAAATGTAAGATTTGAAGGACCCCCGGCATGAAAAATAGAATAGTTCTCGTCATTAGTGAACATGTGTCTCGTCATTGTGTATCATGGACAGTAAGAGGGGGATCAATAGAGTGTTGTTATTATAACGTCTAAAAAGTCTGTCGATAAATCAATAAGAAAATAAATGAAGTCGTTTTCGCGAACACGCGAACAGGGGCCGGACCGACTGTAGGGGGCGTGGCCAGAGACAGCCATAGCTGTCAAGTCTCCCGTTTTGGCCGGGAAACTACCGTATTTTACTTCTCTTTCCCGCCGTCCTCCCGTATTAGTATTTTCCCGTAAATCTCCCTTATATTATATAGTTGCTGGATAGTGTAGTGGTAAGATCGCCGCCTTTCACACGGGAGACCGGGGTTCGAATCCCGGTTGTGGCCAAAAATATATTTTATATATTTTATATATTTATATTTATATTTATATTATATTTTATATAATTTATATTATTTTATATTTCCTGTCTTAAAATGTAAGGGATACTGGAGCCTCCCGTTTTGGCCGGGAAACTACCGTATTTTACTTCTCTTTCCCGCCGTCCTCCCGTATTAGTATTTTCCCGTAAATCTCCCTTATATTATATAGTTGCTGGATAGTGTAGTGGTAAGATCGCCGCCTTTCACACGGGAGACCGGGGTTCGAATCCCGGTTGTGGCCAAAAATATATTTTATATATTTTATATATTTATATTTATATTTAAAAGCCTGAGGCGACAGTGGCAAGGAAACTCCCTCTAGCAGGAAGAAACCTTGAGTGGAACCTAGACTCAGAAGGGGACCCCATCCTCCTCTGGGCGACCAAGGAGCATGAAACTGCATTTACATTGACATTCATTAGAGTTCATATAGTTATAAAGTCCCAGTTGGTTTCATGTAGTTATATCCAGGAGTCCAGGTGCGGGTTCACACGGTGTAGTCGGCTCGGTATCAGCTCGAAAAAGAGAAGATGGAGAAGAGTTATTGCCCTACACCTAACCGGCAGGACTAAAGCAACTATGACAGCCTGCCTAAAAGAGTGACCTGGAAGGAAGCACAGGCATGAGGGTTTACAGAGGTTTTGGCGTCAAGCCACCTCCCATCCACAGCTTAAGTGATCGGCGAGAGTGGCAGGACGACAGCACCAATCCCCCCTTTCCCCTTCAATCTCAAATAACTATGAACCTCCAGATTTCCCATTCACCTTAGAAAAGAAGATTTAACTATCCAAAAGACTGGCGAAAGAGGTACATCTTAAGCCTTGACTTAAAAGCAGAGATTGTGTCTGAGTTCCGAACACTAATAGGAAGTTTATTCCATAGCTGTGGTGCTTTATGAGCAAATGCTCTTCCCCCAAAGGTAATGTTCTTTATTCTGGGTACGGATAGAATACCTCCATCTCGTCATCTAAGTGTATGATTCGGAACGCAAATGAGGTCACTCACATACTGCGGTGCAAGACCATTTACAGCTTTATAGGTTAAGAGCAGTGTTTTGTAGTCAACACGAAATCTAACTGGCAGCCAGTGCAGTGAAGATAAAATTGGGGTAATATGATTATATGTTTTAGTTTAACTATTGCTAGTAGCGGTTCAATCAATGCTGGGAGCATCGCTGAATAATTTTGATGGAACAGGTTCTAGCATACAAGTAGATGAATTTGAAGATAAAATTAAGTACATCAGTTCTGACTGGTTAACCAATATTCAATATTCAAAATGTTCTGTTTAATTGAGCATATTTTTGGTCAAAAAGTTTCATAAAGTCGTCACTGGAAAATAACCAGTGGTCTGGTTATTAGTCAGCTTGGACACCATAGTAAATAGGAATCTAGGATTATTTTTGTTTATTTCAATTAGTTCTGATAGATACTAGATGATTTGGCGGCACTAAGAGCCTTTTTGTAGCTACCCATAGCCTCTTTCCATGCTAGTTCGAACACCACTAGTTTAGTATGATGCCACTTACATTCTGTAAGGACATAAAACTTATAGGTCCTGCAGGCCCCAACTCTGATCAGCCTGCATCAGTCTATTTCAGAGCTCCGCTGGCCCAGGCAAGACTGGACTCAACTCGTCAAACCACCCCTTTTAAGGAAGGCAAAGGCCTGCCGGCTCCTGAGAGACTGGATAGGAATAACTGGAGCAGCACAGAAAAAGCAAGACCTTTCACCCCCGGAGTGACCAGAGTTCCACAATCAATCCACAGCAACAACAGCTGTCAGCCTCCAGACACAGACACCTTTTCCACTATAAACAGGATAACTCAGCACACATAGATGTTAGGGACAAATACACGCATGTTTGGTCTCGTTTGAATAGGCATGAGACGAGGAGTATTATACTCTCAGATTTAAGGCAGTATAGCTTTTCCTAAGAGAAATACAGAAACTTCGGCTCAACCCACCAAACTGAGAGAGATTCTCTCATGGTAGAACAAGGGAATTACAACCACCCCCTAAAGTGATCTGATTGGCTGGGGACTTGAGAACCAAGGTCAGCAATGCCCCTAAAATTAACCATTGACCGAAATTAGTCAGTCTTCAGAAACATGCCATCACCTGGTCTGGATACTTAAGGAAGGGCTTCAGAAGTAGTCGGGGAGTCACTCTGTAATCAGAGCTCCCGCAGAGAACTGGGTGAAAGTCTATCTGTAGTCAGATACTTTCCACAGAACTTTGTTCACTCTCAGCTGAGGAATGTGAATACATGATATGAAGACAACTGGATCACAACTGGATCACGGGGGAATCATAAGCAGGGAAGAACACACAGGCAAACAGCAGCAGCAACATTAAAGGCAGGACTGAGAAGCACATTTATACAAGGCTAAGCAGGGAGCAAACTAGAGGCACCTGAAATGAGTAACACAAGGGCAGGAAGGAGAGGTAAAACAAACGCGGAACAGGCATGGCACGTTATACCACACTAGGGAGGAAACGGGAGGTTCAGGAGGGCAGGGTGTGGCAGGGATCCGTTTCAAAATTTAATTTTGGCTTGTACAAACCTTGGTAAAAGCTGCAAAAGATCGATCAACCACTTTCTGAGCTATTGTCTTAACAAACAAAGCATCTGTTGGGGTGGCGGTGTCTGGGGAATACCATGTGTAATACACCTTGTGAAGATTTATATGTAAAACAAAATATTTTTTGATTCTATCACACATATAGAAATTATCCATCCATCCATTTTCCAAACCGCTTATCCTATTGGGTCGCGGGGGGTCCGGAGCCTATCCCAGAATCAATGGGCACGAGGCAGGGAACAACCCAGGATGGGGGGCCAGCCCATCGCAGGGCACACTCACACACCATCCACTCACACACACACACCTACGGGCAATTCAGCAACTCCAATTAGCCCCAGCATGTTTTTGGACTGTGGGGGGAAACCGGAGTACCCAGAGGAAACCCCACAACGACATGGGGAGAACATGCAAACTCCACACACATGTGACCCAGGCGGAGACACGAACCCGGGTCCCAGAGGTGTGAGGCGACAGTGCTAACCACTGCACCACCATGCCGCCCCTTATAGAAATTATTCTAGGTTTAAATAGTAATTTAGCTGAGTAACTAGGCTGAAATTCTAGATAGTTGCAATTTTAAGAATTATTACTATTATTCACAGCTTTTAAGCATGCAGTTGGATGACGGATGGATGGATATTCAGCCACCAGAAATGCCAATTGTTGTTAAGAGGATCAAAGTCTGCAAAGTAGTATGCAGGGTTTAAGGCCAGAACACAGCATACTCTCCGACAGAAAGCATAAAGTTCACTGGGGGAATTTCTGTGGCCACTGCCTGAACAGCATGTGTGGAGAATGTTTATGAGGGTCGAGCCATGCAGAGCTGCTGGCCCTGGCATGTAATGATGAATCACAAATCAGTTAAAAATCGGTGCAAATGCATGAAGATTTAAACCGGCTGATGTGGAAAATGAATCACTATTGTAGGAGTACTTCACAGTACTTTAACAGAAAAACTGGTGTAATATTACATTTGATTTCACAATGTGAGTTTGACGTCAGATGTCACTGCGTATCACGTCGACATCGTACGTCAGTTTTTGGTTTTGAGCGAACGCGAGATGATGAATGAATTTGAAACTGAGGACGGCACAGTGGTTAGTGCTGGCTTCGGTCCAGGGCCCTTTCTGTGTGGAGTTCGCATGCTCTCCCCGTTTTCGCCGGGGACTCCAGGTTCCTCCCACGGTCCAAAAGCATGCAGGATAGGTTGACTGGTGAGTCTAAATTGGCCCTGTAGTTGTGTGAGTGTGTGCGACCTGCGGTGTGTAGGTGACTGCCTGGGCTTGGTTCCTGTCTGCGCCCCTTGTTCCCGGGATAGGCTCCGGTCTCCCCCGCGATCTCAGTTGGGATTAAGTGGTTTCAGAAAATGGATGGATGGACGCACCGCCCGATCTTCAATTGGCGGTGTGGCAGCATATTAGCTTTCCGGTAATCACAAACGAGGAGGAAACAGCGAGAAAAGCACAGACAAGACATAAACTGCATGCAAACATTGTAATAGACTGATAACATACACAAACAGGTCCACTGGCACCACCGTGAGCTGAGTGAAGATTATTAAAAGGGCAAAGCACGCTAAAAAGCTGCACATGCAAACCTTAGCTTATTTATTTGATTTATTTTTTTTTATTTACTTATTTTGATTTGGGATTTTTTTCAACAGTATTTTATTCAAATTCAGTTGCACTGTTCACAACAGTGTCAACAGTTCAGAAAGATAAATATAAGAATATTTTTGAATATATTTGTCTGCAGCTCATTCTGCAAAAAATGAGAAAATTGTATCGTGAACTCAGAATCGTGAATCGTATCAAATGGTGAGTTGAATGTATCGTTACATCCCTAGTTCTTACAGTAGTACTATGGTATGGTGGAGCCACATGACAGGAAGGCAGTACATTGCGAAGTCTGTTAAGAACATCATTCGCACTGAACTGCCCTCCATTGACCAGCTGTACTTTAACTGCCACAGTAACAAGGTTCAGTCTATAATCCAGGACTCTGACCACCATCCACAAACACTGACTAGCAGATTCATGAACAGCTTCATTCGCCAAACAATTCAAACCTGCAGCTTTTGCATCCCCTGTAACAGTCATTTCCACGGCAGCTGCACTGTACAGCTGTTACTGCACTTTATCCACCACTGACCACGTATCATCCAGTTTTGTCCTGCTTTGTATCGCACTGTTTCTGCACCATGTTGTCTTGTACTCCCTTGTGTTGTTATGCACCATCTGTGTTGTTCTGAGCAGTGCCATGATGCAATATTACAAAAAGATCTTGAGGAAATGCAGAGTTCTGGAGGAGATTCTCACAGATCATGGCATGTGTTTATACTGAAGAAACTGTACAAATTGCTAGACATAAAACACAGGACTGGCAACTGTGGTACGTTTTAACACCTTGATAAAAAACTTAAAATCCATAGTAAGTAGGACAACCTCATAGAACCTTTACTAGTCATTGTTCAGAAGATTAACACGGATTAAAAACCATTACTATGAAAGCACGCTAATCAGTTAAGTTGATTATGTGGAGAGAGAGAAAAAAAACTGTCTTTGAAAAAGATCAACCATAGAACGAAGCTGCAGCATTGACACCCCCTAGTGGTGATTTGAAGATAGTTCTGTCTGTAGCAGCTAAGCAGTAGATTTGGCGTCAGGTGCCATGACAAACTCAGTGCTGCTCGGTTTGAACGGCAGAAGCACAAAAATAAAGGGGGCATCTACTGCACGCCCCCCACCCTTGAAAATGGTACAAATTATCATGCAACAGTTTTCTTAAGTAAGTCTTTTTGGGCGTCTGCAGAAACCTCCACGATGCGATTGCCCTGATTAAGAAGTGCGCAGCGGATACAATTTGGGATGCATCGTTCATCCGATTTATTAATATATAATTATTAGTATGTCTATATTATTTTAGAAACGTTACTTGACGAATATTTTTCATTGAGATTGATTCCCCGTTTAAAATTTTGGTGACACTTCATATTTTTTAAGAGAGACAGACAATTTGACGCATGCAATTTGCAGAAATATGTTGTGCCGCTATAAAGTACACAGGCAGCATGACAAACATAAGTACTCACTGAAGCCACGACATACGCCCGGCTGGCCCCAGCGGTACCCCTAAGAAGAAGGCTTTTTTCACAACCCACGACCATCACGAGGGCAAAAAAAACTGAATAGCCTAGAATTTAGTTAATTACAAGGCACATATTTATTGGAGCAAGAGCTCTAACATAAAACTACCTTGTAATTATAAAGTATTATGGCTGTGAACAATGTACAAACAGGCACAGAAAGTAAAATACTCCAAAAATGCAAAGAACCTAAATATTTTTGTTTCCACCGATTCACTCTTGATGTGTTAGGAGTCACAGTTCAGTAGCCTATTCTTCAGTATCTGCATTTAAGACCACCAACTGCTCTTTCTCCTCCTTCGCTCGTCGGCTCAGAGTATTGGACTTGGTAAGTAATGTTGCCCTTTTGGTTCCAGCAGCACTCTCTGCTTCCTCTGCCATGTGCTCAGCATCCTTTTGTAAACTCTCACATACACTTTCCAGTGAGACTCTCTTCCTCTTGAGTTCCTCAAGTTTTCTTTTTTGCTTTTCGCTCATCTTTCACCTTTGGTCAGAGGCGCTTTGGTTGCTCCCCCACACACTCTGACATGGTCGCATATAAGCCTCTGTGCAACAACTGTTTCCTCTGATAAGTTGCAGGTCTCCACCTCTATTCGTTCCACTTCGGCTTGCCCATAGGACAGCAGCAGCAAGTTCTTGCAGAACATCCAGAGGTCAGGATAAGGCCCACTAACTTTTTGATGTAAAAAGACATCAACTTTGGATGGTGCTGAAGGAATGAAGGATATAAAATCCAAGCCTTTTGCCTCATTGTGCAGGTGATTATCAGACTGCTGGGATATTGCATCACCTGTAATTACATTAATTACAGTAGATTAGATGCAGATCAACAATGTCAATACACAGAATCACATGTAGAATAGGAAAGTGATTTATAACCCAATTTTCCTATGATACCATAAATGTGCAATCATTTTAATTTAATCTTGAGATATCTCTAGGCTCATCAAAGAAAATATAACTGGGCTGATGCTTCTTTTCAAACACCAAGAGTCGGTCTTCTAAATACTGCTAAAATCTACGTGTTAACACTATTCAGTTCAGGGACGGATTATGGGTTGTGTGGGCCCCTGGGTAAAACGTTCGCGAGGCCCCCCCCCCACCACCACCACCTGCACCACCACCACAACCACCACAAGTCAAGGGCCCTTGGCAGCCAAACACCCTCCCTATAGGGTCAGGGGACCTTGTAGGCAGAGGATCAAAGAATGTAGGCCCTCTAAAATAGACAAACGAAAATACATTGCTGATAAGCGTTGCAAATTGTTTTGGGCTTGGGGCCCACGGGCCCCCTGCACCCCAAGGGCCCCTGGGCAGCGGCCCCGCTAACCCGGTTTGTAATCCGTCCCTGATTCAGTTAGATGTGAAAAAAGAAAAGCATAATTTAAAAATAATATTCTGAACTATCCTATTCTTATCCTATGATTTACCAGCAGATATCCTGCCTGCCAACCGATTCTCCTGCGCAAACTTCTGCATGAGATTTCTCCTTTTCTGCTGGCAGTTATCTGGCTGGTGTGCATTTTGTTTGGGTCCAAGCACGTCATCTCATGTACAATCGAGTACTTCAGAGGGCATTTATCCAAGGCCTTTTTGCACATTTTTGAGAGCACAATCTGGCAATTTTTTTTAATCTGAAGGACACCAAGGTCACTTCCACTGCCTTTGGCTCCTGACTGTCTCTGACAAAAAGATGGTTTGTCAAATTTCCAGAATCTTTCTGCACACTCAGCCCAAGGTTAACACTACCTCAGCTGTACATATCAAACCAGCTCAAACTCCATGTTATTCACATATTTTTTACTTCACAATTGTTTGATACATTTGTATGTAAAGATACCAGTGAATTCACAGAAGTCCCACCTTGATGACAGCCATTCCTATATCCACCTCCTTTGGACTGAGCCAGAGTTTTTGCCTGTACAACAGCTGTACATGTTGCTACACAACACTTAAACATTCTATTTCCTCAATGAACTATTTTTTTTGCAGCAAAAGCCATGAAGCAGCAATAAAATCTTTAAAATATGCTTACCAATAAATATGGTTCTCCCATTTAAACACATGTAAAGATAAACCATGGATATTTAAAAATCATGGGTTCGTTAATGAGTTTAAATGTTATTGAATGGCTTACCTTAAACTTCTCCAGTAAGTCTTCAGCGGTGGAGTGGCTCATGTACTGTGATCCCAGAACCAGGACTGCACTCGAGAGCCATTCTCATAATTCACCCAATACCTGACATGCACATCCAGTTGTTTTCTTTTGATGGTCCTGTTCATACTTACGTCAAACATGACAACGAAGCTCCCTTTTAATATATGGAGCGAGTCCAAATCGCGCAAGAAAAGCGGTTTTATCTTTACCACAAGTGACCCTGCGAGTCAGGGAACATCACCCTGGAGACGGTGTGAATGTCATCATTGGACGTATAGGAGTGATGTCGGCAAACCGTTTGCAAAGCCCATAGCACTTCTGCTTTCAGTGTGGGTTGAGGAGGATGTACTGAAGGCATTATTTGTCATGGGATCCGGAGACACTGCCAAAACGGGTGTAGGCCTATCTTTAGAGGTTGTACTTATCTCCACTGAATAAACATAAATCTGGGCTTATTCTATACTGAACAAAAATATAAACGCAACACTCTTGTTTCTGCTCCCATTTTTCATGAGATGGACTTAAAGACCTACAATTCATTCCAGATACACAATATTACCATTTCTCTCAAACATTTCTCACAAATCAGTCTAAATGTGTGATAGTGAGCACTTCTGCTTTGCTGAGATAATCCATCCCACCTCACAGGTGTGCCACATCAAGATGCTGATCTGACATCATGGGTAGTGCACAGGTGTACCTTATACTGCCCACAATAAAAGGCCACCCTGGAATGTGCAGTTTTTTGCTTTATTGGGGGTCTGGGGACTCAGAACCGGTCAGTATCTGGTGTGACCACCATTTGCCTCATGCAATGCAACACATCTTCTTCGCATAGAGTTTATCAGATTGTCAATTGTGGCCTGTGGAATGTTGGTCCACTCCTCTTCAATGGCTGTGCGAAGTTGTTGGATATTAGTGGGAACTGGTACACGCTGTCGTATACGCCGGTCAAGCACATCCCAAACAAGAGCAGCTGACCTGAGAAATAAGAAATAAGCTAAGCTGGAAACCTGGACCCTCCGACCAAGAATGCGTGAAGTACCCTCAGAAGGTCTACTAGAAGATGTACGTAGAAGACTACTACAGATCAGCTGATCTACACCACAGCAACAGTGATCCTTGAGCTGGAGCCGGACCGTCTTTGAAGACTCCGTAAATCTCCGTATAATAATATATATCTACGGGAACGAGAAAGGAGAAAGCAGAGAACAAGAACAAGATTTGTAAATGTAAGATTTGAAGGACCCCCGGCATGAAAAATAGAATAGTTCTCGTCATTAGTGAACATGTGTCTCGTCATTGTGTATCATGGACAGTAAGAGGGGGATCAATAGAGTGTTGTTATTATAACGTCTAAAAAGTCTGTCGATAAATCAATAAGAAAATAAATGAAGTCGTTTTCGCGAACACGCGAACAGGGGCCGGACCGACTGTAGGGGGCGTGGCCAGAGACAGCCATAGCTGTCAAGTCTCCCGTTTTGGCCGGGAAACTACCGTATTTTACTTCTCTTTCCCGCCGTCCTCCCGTATTAGTATTTTCCCGTAAATCTCCCTTATATTATATAGTTGCTGGATAGTGTAGTGGTAAGATCGCCGCCTTTCACACGGGAGACCGGGGTTCGAATCCCGGTTGTGGCCAAAAATATATTTTATATATTTTATATATTTATATTTATATTTATATTATATTTTATATAATTTATATTATTTTATATTTCCTGTCTTAAAATGTAAGGGATACTGGAGCCTCCCGTTTTGGCCGGGAAACTACCGTATTTTACTTCTCTTTCCCGCCGTCCTCCCGTATTAGTATTTTCCCGTAAATCTCCCTTATATTATATAGTTGCTGGATAGTGTAGTGGTAAGATCGCCGCCTTTCACACGGGAGACCGGGGTTCGAATCCCGGTTGTGGCCAAAAATATATTTTATATATTTTATATATTTATATTTATATTTATATTATATTTTATATAATTTATATTATTTTATATTTCCTGTCTTAAAATGTAAGGGATACTGGAGCCTCCCGTTTTGGCCGGGAAACTACCGTATTTTACTTCTCTTTCCCGCCGTCCTCCCGTATTATTTTCCCGTAAATCTCCCTTATAATATATATATATATATATTATATTATATAGTTGCTGGATAGTGTAGTGGTAAGATCGCCGCCTTTCACACGGGAGACCGGGGTTCGAATCCCGGTTGTGGCCAGAAACAACTGCTATCACAACTAGAGATTGATGAGGTACAACACGATTGCTACGACAAGGGGGAGCCAGGACGACAGGTCAGGGGGGAGATATCATCATCCCCACATTCCGAGATTGGGTACCAAGCCCCATATATATTAGTAGGCTGAATACAAGAGAGACTAGTAGGCTGAATACAAGAGCAGCTGACCTGAGAAATAAGAAATAAGCTAAGCTGGACCAAGAATGCGTGAAGTACCCTCAGAAGGTCTACTAGAAGATGTACGTAGAAGACTACTACAGATCAGCTGATCTACACCACAGCAACAGTGATCCTGGAGCCGGACCGTCTTTGAAGACTCCGTAAATCTCCGTATAATAATATATATCTACGGGAACGAGAAAGGAGAAAGATAAAAATAATAATAATAATAATAAAATAATTTAATAATAAGAGAAAAATAAGAGAATAGTTCTCGTCATTAGTTCTCGATAGAATAGTTCTCGAACATGTGTCTCTGTATCATGGACAGTAATCAATAGAGTGTTGTTATTATAACGTCTAAAAAGTCTGTCGATAAATCAATAAGAAAATAAATGAAGTCGTTTTCGCGAACACGCGAACAGGGGCCGGACCGACTGTAGGGGGCGTGGCCAGAGACAGCCATAGCTGTCAAGTCTCCCGTTTTGGCCGGGAAACTACCGTATTTTACTTCTCTTTTTATATTTATATTTAAAAGCCTGAGGCGACAGTGGCAAGGAAACTCCCTCTAGCAGGAAGAAACCTTGAGTGGAACCTAGACTCAGAAGGGGACCCCATCCTCCTCTGGGCGACCAAGGAGCATGAAACTGCATTTACATTGACATTCATTAGAGTTCATATAGTTATAAAGTCCCAGTTGGTTTCATGTAGTTATATCCAGGAGTCCAGGTGCGGGTTCACACGGTGTAGTCGGCTCGGTATCAGCTCGAAAAAGAGAAGATGGAGAAGAGTTATTGCCCTACACCTAACCGGCAGGACTAAAGCAACTATGACAGCCTGCCTAAAAGAGTGACCTGGAAGGAAGCACAGGCATGAGGGTTTACAGAGGTTTTGGCGTCAAGCCACCTCCCATCCACAGCTTAAGTGATCGGCGAGAGTGGCAGGACGACAGCACCAATCCCCCCTTTCCCCTTCAATCTCAAATAACTATGAACCTCCAGATTTCCCATTCACCTTAGAAAAGAAGATTTAACTATCCAAAAGACTGGCGAAAGAGGTACATCTTAAGCCTTGACTTAAAAGCAGAGATTGTGTCTGAGTTCCGAACACTAATAGGAAGTTTATTCCATAGCTGTGGTGCTTTATGAGCAAATGCTCTTCCCCCAAAGGTAATGTTCTTTATTCTGGGTACGGATAGAATACCTCCATCTCGTCATCTAAGTGTATGATTCGGAACGCAAATGAGGTCACTCACATACTGCGGTGCAAGACCATTTACAGCTTTATAGGTTAAGAGCAGTGTTTTGTAGTCAACACGAAATCTAACTGGCAGCCAGTGCAGTGAAGATAAAATTGGGGTAATATGATTATATGTTTTAGTTTAACTATTGCTAGTAGCGGTTCAATCAATGCTGGGAGCATCGCTGAATAATTTTGATGGAACAGGTTCTAGCATACAAGTAGATGAATTTGAAGATAAAATTAAGTACATCAGTTCTGACTG
Organism: Brienomyrus brachyistius; assembly: GCF_023856365.1. Taxonomy (NCBI): domain Eukaryota; kingdom Metazoa; phylum Chordata; class Actinopteri; order Osteoglossiformes; family Mormyridae; genus Brienomyrus; species Brienomyrus brachyistius. Next base: position 42,122 of record NW_026042597.1, on the reverse strand, counting down.
GTTAACCAATATTCAATATTCAAAATGTTCTGTTTAATTGAGCATATTTTTGGTCAAAAAGTTTCATAAAGTCGTCACTGGAAAATAACCAGTGGTCTGGTTATTAGTCAGCTTGGACACCATAGTAAATAGGAATCTAGGATTATTTTTGTTTATTTCAATTAGTTCTGATAGATACTAGATGATTTGGCGGCACTAAGAGCCTTTTTGTAGCTACCCATAGCCTCTTTCCATGCTAGTTCGAACACCACTAGTTTAGTATGATGCCACTTACATTCTGTAAGGACATAAAACTTATAGGTCCTGCAGGCCCCAACTCTGATCAGCCTGCATCAGTCTATTTCAGAGCTCCGCTGGCCCAGGCAAGACTGGACTCAACTCGTCAAACCACCCCTTTTAAGGAAGGCAAAGGCCTGCCGGCTCCTGAGAGACTGGATAGGAATAACTGGAGCAGCACAGAAAAAGCAAGACCTTTCACCCCCGGAGTGACCAGAGTTCCACAATCAATCCACAGCAACAACAGCTGTCAGCCTCCAGACACAGACACCTTTTCCACTATAAACAGGATAACTCAGCACACATAGATGTTAGGGACAAATACACGCATGTTTGGTCTCGTTTGAATAGGCATGAGACGAGGAGTATTATACTCTCAGATTTAAGGCAGTATAGCTTTTCCTAAGAGAAATACAGAAACTTCGGCTCAACCCACCAAACTGAGAGAGATTCTCTCATGGTAGAACAAGGGAATTACAACCACCCCCTAAAGTGATCTGATTGGCTGGGGACTTGAGAACCAAGGTCAGCAATGCCCCTAAAATTAACCATTGACCGAAATTAGTCAGTCTTCAGAAACATGCCATCACCTGGTCTGGATACTTAAGGAAGGGCTTCAGAAGTAGTCGGGGAGTCACTCTGTAATCAGAGCTCCCGCAGAGAACTGGGTGAAAGTCTATCTGTAGTCAGATACTTTCCACAGAACTTTGTTCACTCTCAGCTGAGGAATGTGAATACATGATATGAAGACAACTGGATCACAACTGGATCACGGGGGAATCATAAGCAGGGAAGAACACACAGGCAAACAGCAGCAGCAACATTAAAGGCAGGACTGAGAAGCACATTTATACAAGGCTAAGCAGGGAGCAAACTAGAGGCACCTGAAATGAGTAACACAAGGGCAGGAAGGAGAGGTAAAACAAACGCGGAACAGGCATGGCACGTTATACCACACTAGGGAGGAAACGGGAGGTTCAGGAGGGCAGGGTGTGGCAGGGATCCGTTTCAAAATTTAATTTTGGCTTGTACAAACCTTGGTAAAAGCTGCAAAAGATCGATCAACCACTTTCTGAGCTATTGTCTTAACAAACAAAGCATCTGTTGGGGTGGCGGTGTCTGGGGAATACCATGTGTAATACACCTTGTGAAGATTTATATGTAAAACAAAATATTTTTTGATTCTATCACACATATAGAAATTATCCATCCATCCATTTTCCAAACCGCTTATCCTATTGGGTCGCGGGGGGTCCGGAGCCTATCCCAGAATCAATGGGCACGAGGCAGGGAACAACCCAGGATGGGGGGCCAGCCCATCGCAGGGCACACTCACACACCATCCACTCACACACACACACCTACGGGCAATTCAGCAACTCCAATTAGCCCCAGCATGTTTTTGGACTGTGGGGGGAAACCGGAGTACCCAGAGGAAACCCCACAACGACATGGGGAGAACATGCAAACTCCACACACATGTGACCCAGGCGGAGACACGAACCCGGGTCCCAGAGGTGTGAGGCGACAGTGCTAACCACTGCACCACCATGCCGCCCCTTATAGAAATTATTCTAGGTTTAAATAGTAATTTAGCTGAGTAACTAGGCTGAAATTCTAGATAGTTGCAATTTTAAGAATTATTACTATTATTCACAGCTTTTAAGCATGCAGTTGGATGACGGATGGATGGATATTCAGCCACCAGAAATGCCAATTGTTGTTAAGAGGATCAAAGTCTGCAAAGTAGTATGCAGGGTTTAAGGCCAGAACACAGCATACTCTCCGACAGAAAGCATAAAGTTCACTGGGGGAATTTCTGTGGCCACTGCCTGAACAGCATGTGTGGAGAATGTTTATGAGGGTCGAGCCATGCAGAGCTGCTGGCCCTGGCATGTAATGATGAATCACAAATCAGTTAAAAATCGGTGCAAATGCATGAAGATTTAAACCGGCTGATGTGGAAAATGAATCACTATTGTAGGAGTACTTCACAGTACTTTAACAGAAAAACTGGTGTAATATTACATTTGATTTCACAATGTGAGTTTGACGTCAGATGTCACTGCGTATCACGTCGACATCGTACGTCAGTTTTTGGTTTTGAGCGAACGCGAGATGATGAATGAATTTGAAACTGAGGACGGCACAGTGGTTAGTGCTGGCTTCGGTCCAGGGCCCTTTCTGTGTGGAGTTCGCATGCTCTCCCCGTTTTCGCCGGGGACTCCAGGTTCCTCCCACGGTCCAAAAGCATGCAGGATAGGTTGACTGGTGAGTCTAAATTGGCCCTGTAGTTGTGTGAGTGTGTGCGACCTGCGGTGTGTAGGTGACTGCCTGGGCTTGGTTCCTGTCTGCGCCCCTTGTTCCCGGGATAGGCTCCGGTCTCCCCCGCGATCTCAGTTGGGATTAAGTGGTTTCAGAAAATGGATGGATGGACGCACCGCCCGATCTTCAATTGGCGGTGTGGCAGCATATTAGCTTTCCGGTAATCACAAACGAGGAGGAAACAGCGAGAAAAGCACAGACAAGACATAAACTGCATGCAAACATTGTAATAGACTGATAACATACACAAACAGGTCCACTGGCACCACCGTGAGCTGAGTGAAGATTATTAAAAGGGCAAAGCACGCTAAAAAGCTGCACATGCAAACCTTAGCTTATTTATTTGATTTATTTTTTTTTATTTACTTATTTTGATTTGGGATTTTTTTCAACAGTATTTTATTCAAATTCAGTTGCACTGTTCACAACAGTGTCAACAGTTCAGAAAGATAAATATAAGAATATTTTTGAATATATTTGTCTGCAGCTCATTCTGCAAAAAATGAGAAAATTGTATCGTGAACTCAGAATCGTGAATCGTATCAAATGGTGAGTTGAATGTATCGTTACATCCCTAGTTCTTACAGTAGTACTATGGTATGGTGGAGCCACATGACAGGAAGGCAGTACATTGCGAAGTCTGTTAAGAACATCATTCGCACTGAACTGCCCTCCATTGACCAGCTGTACTTTAACTGCCACAGTAACAAGGTTCAGTCTATAATCCAGGACTCTGACCACCATCCACAAACACTGACTAGCAGATTCATGAACAGCTTCATTCGCCAAACAATTCAAACCTGCAGCTTTTGCATCCCCTGTAACAGTCATTTCCACGGCAGCTGCACTGTACAGCTGTTACTGCACTTTATCCACCACTGACCACGTATCATCCAGTTTTGTCCTGCTTTGTATCGCACTGTTTCTGCACCATGTTGTCTTGTACTCCCTTGTGTTGTTATGCACCATCTGTGTTGTTCTGAGCAGTGCCATGATGCAATATTACAAAAAGATCTTGAGGAAATGCAGAGTTCTGGAGGAGATTCTCACAGATCATGGCATGTGTTTATACTGAAGAAACTGTACAAATTGCTAGACATAAAACACAGGACTGGCAACTGTGGTACGTTTTAACACCTTGATAAAAAACTTAAAATCCATAGTAAGTAGGACAACCTCATAGAACCTTTACTAGTCATTGTTCAGAAGATTAACACGGATTAAAAACCATTACTATGAAAGCACGCTAATCAGTTAAGTTGATTATGTGGAGAGAGAGAAAAAAAACTGTCTTTGAAAAAGATCAACCATAGAACGAAGCTGCAGCATTGACACCCCCTAGTGGTGATTTGAAGATAGTTCTGTCTGTAGCAGCTAAGCAGTAGATTTGGCGTCAGGTGCCATGACAAACTCAGTGCTGCTCGGTTTGAACGGCAGAAGCACAAAAATAAAGGGGGCATCTACTGCACGCCCCCCACCCTTGAAAATGGTACAAATTATCATGCAACAGTTTTCTTAAGTAAGTCTTTTTGGGCGTCTGCAGAAACCTCCACGATGCGATTGCCCTGATTAAGAAGTGCGCAGCGGATACAATTTGGGATGCATCGTTCATCCGATTTATTAATATATAATTATTAGTATGTCTATATTATTTTAGAAACGTTACTTGACGAATATTTTTCATTGAGATTGATTCCCCGTTTAAAATTTTGGTGACACTTCATATTTTTTAAGAGAGACAGACAATTTGACGCATGCAATTTGCAGAAATATGTTGTGCCGCTATAAAGTACACAGGCAGCATGACAAACATAAGTACTCACTGAAGCCACGACATACGCCCGGCTGGCCCCAGCGGTACCCCTAAGAAGAAGGCTTTTTTCACAACCCACGACCATCACGAGGGCAAAAAAAACTGAATAGCCTAGAATTTAGTTAATTACAAGGCACATATTTATTGGAGCAAGAGCTCTAACATAAAACTACCTTGTAATTATAAAGTATTATGGCTGTGAACAATGTACAAACAGGCACAGAAAGTAAAATACTCCAAAAATGCAAAGAACCTAAATATTTTTGTTTCCACCGATTCACTCTTGATGTGTTAGGAGTCACAGTTCAGTAGCCTATTCTTCAGTATCTGCATTTAAGACCACCAACTGCTCTTTCTCCTCCTTCGCTCGTCGGCTCAGAGTATTGGACTTGGTAAGTAATGTTGCCCTTTTGGTTCCAGCAGCACTCTCTGCTTCCTCTGCCATGTGCTCAGCATCCTTTTGTAAACTCTCACATACACTTTCCAGTGAGACTCTCTTCCTCTTGAGTTCCTCAAGTTTTCTTTTTTGCTTTTCGCTCATCTTTCACCTTTGGTCAGAGGCGCTTTGGTTGCTCCCCCACACACTCTGACATGGTCGCATATAAGCCTCTGTGCAACAACTGTTTCCTCTGATAAGTTGCAGGTCTCCACCTCTATTCGTTCCACTTCGGCTTGCCCATAGGACAGCAGCAGCAAGTTCTTGCAGAACATCCAGAGGTCAGGATAAGGCCCACTAACTTTTTGATGTAAAAAGACATCAACTTTGGATGGTGCTGAAGGAATGAAGGATATAAAATCCAAGCCTTTTGCCTCATTGTGCAGGTGATTATCAGACTGCTGGGATATTGCATCACCTGTAATTACATTAATTACAGTAGATTAGATGCAGATCAACAATGTCAATACACAGAATCACATGTAGAATAGGAAAGTGATTTATAACCCAATTTTCCTATGATACCATAAATGTGCAATCATTTTAATTTAATCTTGAGATATCTCTAGGCTCATCAAAGAAAATATAACTGGGCTGATGCTTCTTTTCAAACACCAAGAGTCGGTCTTCTAAATACTGCTAAAATCTACGTGTTAACACTATTCAGTTCAGGGACGGATTATGGGTTGTGTGGGCCCCTGGGTAAAACGTTCGCGAGGCCCCCCCCCACCACCACCACCTGCACCACCACCACAACCACCACAAGTCAAGGGCCCTTGGCAGCCAAACACCCTCCCTATAGGGTCAGGGGACCTTGTAGGCAGAGGATCAAAGAATGTAGGCCCTCTAAAATAGACAAACGAAAATACATTGCTGATAAGCGTTGCAAATTGTTTTGGGCTTGGGGCCCACGGGCCCCCTGCACCCCAAGGGCCCCTGGGCAGCGGCCCCGCTAACCCGGTTTGTAATCCGTCCCTGATTCAGTTAGATGTGAAAAAAGAAAAGCATAATTTAAAAATAATATTCTGAACTATCCTATTCTTATCCTATGATTTACCAGCAGATATCCTGCCTGCCAACCGATTCTCCTGCGCAAACTTCTGCATGAGATTTCTCCTTTTCTGCTGGCAGTTATCTGGCTGGTGTGCATTTTGTTTGGGTCCAAGCACGTCATCTCATGTACAATCGAGTACTTCAGAGGGCATTTATCCAAGGCCTTTTTGCACATTTTTGAGAGCACAATCTGGCAATTTTTTTTAATCTGAAGGACACCAAGGTCACTTCCACTGCCTTTGGCTCCTGACTGTCTCTGACAAAAAGATGGTTTGTCAAATTTCCAGAATCTTTCTGCACACTCAGCCCAAGGTTAACACTACCTCAGCTGTACATATCAAACCAGCTCAAACTCCATGTTATTCACATATTTTTTACTTCACAATTGTTTGATACATTTGTATGTAAAGATACCAGTGAATTCACAGAAGTCCCACCTTGATGACAGCCATTCCTATATCCACCTCCTTTGGACTGAGCCAGAGTTTTTGCCTGTACAACAGCTGTACATGTTGCTACACAACACTTAAACATTCTATTTCCTCAATGAACTATTTTTTTTGCAGCAAAAGCCATGAAGCAGCAATAAAATCTTTAAAATATGCTTACCAATAAATATGGTTCTCCCATTTAAACACATGTAAAGATAAACCATGGATATTTAAAAATCATGGGTTCGTTAATGAGTTTAAATGTTATTGAATGGCTTACCTTAAACTTCTCCAGTAAGTCTTCAGCGGTGGAGTGGCTCATGTACTGTGATCCCAGAACCAGGACTGCACTCGAGAGCCATTCTCATAATTCACCCAATACCTGACATGCACATCCAGTTGTTTTCTTTTGATGGTCCTGTTCATACTTACGTCAAACATGACAACGAAGCTCCCTTTTAATATATGGAGCGAGTCCAAATCGCGCAAGAAAAGCGGTTTTATCTTTACCACAAGTGACCCTGCGAGTCAGGGAACATCACCCTGGAGACGGTGTGAATGTCATCATTGGACGTATAGGAGTGATGTCGGCAAACCGTTTGCAAAGCCCATAGCACTTCTGCTTTCAGTGTGGGTTGAGGAGGATGTACTGAAGGCATTATTTGTCATGGGATCCGGAGACACTGCCAAAACGGGTGTAGGCCTATCTTTAGAGGTTGTACTTATCTCCACTGAATAAACATAAATCTGGGCTTATTCTATACTGAACAAAAATATAAACGCAACACTCTTGTTTCTGCTCCCATTTTTCATGAGATGGACTTAAAGACCTACAATTCATTCCAGATACACAATATTACCATTTCTCTCAAACATTTCTCACAAATCAGTCTAAATGTGTGATAGTGAGCACTTCTGCTTTGCTGAGATAATCCATCCCACCTCACAGGTGTGCCACATCAAGATGCTGATCTGACATCATGGGTAGTGCACAGGTGTACCTTATACTGCCCACAATAAAAGGCCACCCTGGAATGTGCAGTTTTTTGCTTTATTGGGGGTCTGGGGACTCAGAACCGGTCAGTATCTGGTGTGACCACCATTTGCCTCATGCAATGCAACACATCTTCTTCGCATAGAGTTTATCAGATTGTCAATTGTGGCCTGTGGAATGTTGGTCCACTCCTCTTCAATGGCTGTGCGAAGTTGTTGGATATTAGTGGGAACTGGTACACGCTGTCGTATACGCCGGTCAAGCACATCCCAAACAAGAGCAGCTGACCTGAGAAATAAGAAATAAGCTAAGCTGGAAACCTGGACCCTCCGACCAAGAATGCGTGAAGTACCCTCAGAAGGTCTACTAGAAGATGTACGTAGAAGACTACTACAGATCAGCTGATCTACACCACAGCAACAGTGATCCTTGAGCTGGAGCCGGACCGTCTTTGAAGACTCCGTAAATCTCCGTATAATAATATATATCTACGGGAACGAGAAAGGAGAAAGCAGAGAACAAGAACAAGATTTGTAAATGTAAGATTTGAAGGACCCCCGGCATGAAAAATAGAATAGTTCTCGTCATTAGTGAACATGTGTCTCGTCATTGTGTATCATGGACAGTAAGAGGGGGATCAATAGAGTGTTGTTATTATAACGTCTAAAAAGTCTGTCGATAAATCAATAAGAAAATAAATGAAGTCGTTTTCGCGAACACGCGAACAGGGGCCGGACCGACTGTAGGGGGCGTGGCCAGAGACAGCCATAGCTGTCAAGTCTCCCGTTTTGGCCGGGAAACTACCGTATTTTACTTCTCTTTCCCGCCGTCCTCCCGTATTAGTATTTTCCCGTAAATCTCCCTTATATTATATAGTTGCTGGATAGTGTAGTGGTAAGATCGCCGCCTTTCACACGGGAGACCGGGGTTCGAATCCCGGTTGTGGCCAAAAATATATTTTATATATTTTATATATTTATATTTATATTTATATTATATTTTATATAATTTATATTATTTTATATTTCCTGTCTTAAAATGTAAGGGATACTGGAGCCTCCCGTTTTGGCCGGGAAACTACCGTATTTTACTTCTCTTTCCCGCCGTCCTCCCGTATTAGTATTTTCCCGTAAATCTCCCTTATATTATATAGTTGCTGGATAGTGTAGTGGTAAGATCGCCGCCTTTCACACGGGAGACCGGGGTTCGAATCCCGGTTGTGGCCAAAAATATATTTTATATATTTTATATATTTATATTTATATTTATATTATATTTTATATAATTTATATTATTTTATATTTCCTGTCTTAAAATGTAAGGGATACTGGAGCCTCCCGTTTTGGCCGGGAAACTACCGTATTTTACTTCTCTTTCCCGCCGTCCTCCCGTATTATTTTCCCGTAAATCTCCCTTATAATATATATATATATATATATTATATTATATAGTTGCTGGATAGTGTAGTGGTAAGATCGCCGCCTTTCACACGGGAGACCGGGGTTCGAATCCCGGTTGTGGCCAGAAACAACTGCTATCACAACTAGAGATTGATGAGGTACAACACGATTGCTACGACAAGGGGGAGCCAGGACGACAGGTCAGGGGGGAGATATCATCATCCCCACATTCCGAGATTGGGTACCAAGCCCCATATATATTAGTAGGCTGAATACAAGAGCAGCTGACCTGAGAAATAAGAAATAAGCTAAGCTGGACCAAGAATGCGTGAAGTACCCTCAGAAGGTCTACTAGAAGATGTACGTAGAAGACTACTACAGATCAGCTGATCTACACCACAGCAACAGTGATCCTGGAGCCGGACCGTCTTTGAAGACTCCGTAAATCTCCGTATAATAATATATATCTACGGGAACGAGAAAGATAAAAATAATAATAATAATAATAATAAAATAATTTAATAATAAGAGAAAAATAAGAGAATAGTTCTCGTCATTAGTTCTCGATAGAATAGTTCTCGAACATGTGTCTCTGTATCATGGACAGTAATCAATAGAGTGTTGTTATTATAACGTCTAAAAAGTCTGTCGATAAATCAATAAGAAAATAAATGAAGTCGTTTTCGCGAACACGCGAACAGGGGCCGGACCGACTGTAGGGGGCGTGGCCAGAGACAGCCATAGCTGTCAAGTCTCCCGTTTTGGCCGGGAAACTACCGTATTTTACTTCTCTTTCCCGCCGTCCTCCCGTATTAGTATTTTCCCGTAAATCTCCCTTATATTATATAGTTGCTGGATAGTGTAGTGGTAAGATCGCCGCCTTTCACACTGGAGACCGGGGTTCGAATCCCGGTTGTGGCCAAAAATATATTTTATATATTTTATATATTTATATTTATATTTATATTATATTTTATATAATTTATATTATTTTATATTTCCTGTCTTAAAATGTAAGGGATACTGGAGCCTCCCGTTTTGGCCGGGAAACTACCGTATTTTACTTCTCTTTCCCGCCGTCCTCCCGTATTAGTATTTTCCCGTAAATCTCCCTTATATTATATAGTTGCTGGATAGTGTAGTGGTAAGATCGCCGCCTTTCACACGGGAGACCGGGGTTCGAATCCCGGTTGTGGCCAAAAATATATTTTATATATTTTATATATTTATATTTATATTTAAAAGCCTGAGGCGACAGTGGCAAGGAAACTCCCTCTAGCAGGAAGAAACCTTGAGTGGAACCTAGACTCAGAAGGGGACCCCATCCTCCTCTGGGCGACCAAGGAGCATGAAACTGCATTTACATTGACATTCATTAGAGTTCATATAGTTATAAAGTCCCAGTTGGTTTCATGTAGTTATATCCAGGAGTCCAGGTGCGGGTTCACACGGTGTAGTCGGCTCGGTATCAGCTCGAAAAAGAGAAGATGGAGAAGAGTTATTGCCCTACACCTAACCGGCAGGACTAAAGCAACTATGACAGCCTGCCTAAAAGAGTGACCTGGAAGGAAGCACAGGCATGAGGGTTTACAGAGGTTTTGGCGTCAAGCCACCTCCCATCCACAGCTTAAGTGATCGGCGAGAGTGGCAGGACGACAGCACCAATCCCCCCTTTCCCCTTCAATCTCAAATAACTATGAACCTCCAGATTTCCCATTCACCTTAGAAAAGAAGATTTAACTATCCAAAAGACTGGCGAAAGAGGTACATCTTAAGCCTTGACTTAAAAGCAGAGATTGTGTCTGAGTTCCGAACACTAATAGGAAGTTTATTCCATAGCTGTGGTGCTTTATGAGCAAATGCTCTTCCCCCAAAGGTAATGTTCTTTATTCTGGGTACGGATAGAATACCTCCATCTCGTCATCTAAGTGTATGATTCGGAACGCAAATGAGGTCACTCACATACTGCGGTGCAAGACCATTTACAGCTTTATAGGTTAAGAGCAGTGTTTTGTAGTCAACACGAAATCTAACTGGCAGCCAGTGCAGTGAAGATAAAATTGGGGTAATATGATTATATGTTTTAGTTTAACTATTGCTAGTAGCGGTTCAATCAATGCTGGGAGCATCGCTGAATAATTTTGATGGAACAGGTTCTAGCATACAAGTAGATGAATTTGAAGATAAAATTAAGTACATCAGTTCTGACTGGTTAACCAATATTCAATATTCAAAATGTTCTGTTTAATTGAGCATATTTTTGGTCAAAAAGTTTCATAAAGTCGTCACTGGAAAATAACCAGTGGTCTGGTTATTAGTCAGCTTGGACACCATAGTAAATAGGAATCTAGGATTATTTTTGTTTATTTCAATTAGTTCTGATAGATACTAGATGATTTGGCGGCACTAAGAGCCTTTTTGTAGCTACCCATAGCCTCTTTCCATGCTAGTTCGAACACCACTAGTTTAGTATGATGCCACTTACATTCTGTAAGGACATAAAACTTATAGGTCCTGCAGGCCCCAACTCTGATCAGCCTGCATCAGTCTATTTCAGAGCTCCGCTGGCCCAGGCAAGACTGGACTCAACTCGTCAAACCACCCCTTTTAAGGAAGGCAAAGGCCTGCCGGCTCCTGAGAGACTGGATAGGAATAACTGGAGCAGCACAGAAAAAGCAAGACCTTTCACCCCCGGAGTGACCAGAGTTCCACAATCAATCCACAGCAACAACAGCTGTCAGCCTCCAGACACAGACACCTTTTCCACTATAAACAGGATAACTCAGCACACATAGATGTTAGGGACAAATACACGCATGTTTGGTCTCGTTTGAATAGGCATGAGACGAGGAGTATTATACTCTCAGATTTAAGGCAGTATAGCTTTTCCTAAGAGAAATACAGAAACTTCGGCTCAACCCACCAAACTGAGAGAGATTCTCTCATGGTAGAACAAGGGAATTACAACCACCCCCTAAAGTGATCTGATTGGCTGGGGACTTGAGAACCAAGGTCAGCAATGCCCCTAAAATTAACCATTGACCGAAATTAGTCAGTCTTCAGAAACATGCCATCACCTGGTCTGGATACTTAAGGAAGGGCTTCAGAAGTAGTCGGGGAGTCACTCTGTAATCAGAGCTCCCGCAGAGAACTGGGTGAAAGTCTATCTGTAGTCAGATACTTTCCACAGAACTTTGTTCACTCTCAGCTGAGGAATGTGAATACATGATATGAAGACAACTGGATCACAACTGGATCACGGGGGAATCATAAGCAGGGAAGAACACACAGGCAAACAGCAGCAGCAACATTAAAGGCAGGACTGAGAAGCACATTTATACAAGGCTAAGCAGGGAGCAAACTAGAGGCACCTGAAATGAGTAACACAAGGGCAGGAAGGAGAGGTAAAACAAACGCGGAACAGGCATGGCACGTTATACCACACTAGGGAGGAAACGGGAGGTTCAGGAGGGCAGGGTGTGGCAGGGATCCGTTTCAAAATTTAATTTTGGCTTGTACAAACCTTGGTAAAAGCTGCAAAAGATCGATCAACCACTTTCTGAGCTATTGTCTTAACAAACAAAGCATCTGTTGGGGTGGCGGTGTCTGGGGAATACCATGTGTAATACACCTTGTGAAGATTTATATGTAAAACAAAATATTTTTTGATTCTATCACACATATAGAAATTATCCATCCATCCATTTTCCAAACCGCTTATCCTATTGGGTCGCGGGGGGTCCGGAGCCTATCCCAGAATCAATGGGCACGAGGCAGGGAACAACCCAGGATGGGGGGCCAGCCCATCGCAGGGCACACTCACACACCATCCACTCACACACACACACCTACGGGCAATTCAGCAACTCCAATTAGCCCCAGCATGTTTTTGGACTGTGGGGGGAAACCGGAGTACCCAGAGGAAACCCCACAACGACATGGGGAGAACATGCAAACTCCACACACATGTGACCCAGGCGGAGACACGAACCCGGGTCCCAGAGGTGTGAGGCGACAGTGCTAACCACTGCACCACCATGCCGCCCCTTATAGAAATTATTCTAGGTTTAAATAGTAATTTAGCTGAGTAACTAGGCTGAAATTCTAGATAGTTGCAATTTTAAGAATTATTACTATTATTCACAGCTTTTAAGCATGCAGTTGGATGACGGATGGATGGATATTCAGCCACCAGAAATGCCAATTGTTGTTAAGAGGATCAAAGTCTGCAAAGTAGTATGCAGGGTTTAAGGCCAGAACACAGCATACTCTCCGACAGAAAGCATAAAGTTCACTGGGGGAATTTCTGTGGCCACTGCCTGAACAGCATGTGTGGAGAATGTTTATGAGGGTCGAGCCATGCAGAGCTGCTGGCCCTGGCATGTAATGATGAATCACAAATCAGTTAAAAATCGGTGCAAATGCATGAAGATTTAAACCGGCTGATGTGGAAAATGAATCACTATTGTAGGAGTACTTCACAGTACTTTAACAGAAAAACTGGTGTAATATTACATTTGATTTCACAATGTGAGTTTGACGTCAGATGTCACTGCGTATCACGTCGACATCGTACGTCAGTTTTTGGTTTTGAGCGAACGCGAGATGATGAATGAATTTGAAACTGAGGACGGCACAGTGGTTAGTGCTGGCTTCGGTCCAGGGCCCTTTCTGTGTGGAGTTCGCATGCTCTCCCCGTTTTCGCCGGGGACTCCAGGTTCCTCCCACGGTCCAAAAGCATGCAGGATAGGTTGACTGGTGAGTCTAAATTGGCCCTGTAGTTGTGTGAGTGTGTGCGACCTGCGGTGTGTAGGTGACTGCCTGGGCTTGGTTCCTGTCTGCGCCCCTTGTTCCCGGGATAGGCTCCGGTCTCCCCCGCGATCTCAGTTGGGATTAAGTGGTTTCAGAAAATGGATGGATGGACGCACCGCCCGATCTTCAATTGGCGGTGTGGCAGCATATTAGCTTTCCGGTAATCACAAACGAGGAGGAAACAGCGAGAAAAGCACAGACAAGACATAAACTGCATGCAAACATTGTAATAGACTGATAACATACACAAACAGGTCCACTGGCACCACCGTGAGCTGAGTGAAGATTATTAAAAGGGCAAAGCACGCTAAAAAGCTGCACATGCAAACCTTAGCTTATTTATTTGATTTATTTTTTTTTATTTACTTATTTTGATTTGGGATTTTTTTCAACAGTATTTTATTCAAATTCAGTTGCACTGTTCACAACAGTGTCAACAGTTCAGAAAGATAAATATAAGAATATTTTTGAATATATTTGTCTGCAGCTCATTCTGCAAAAAATGAGAAAATTGTATCGTGAACTCAGAATCGTGAATCGTATCAAATGGTGAGTTGAATGTATCGTTACATCCCTAGTTCTTACAGTAGTACTATGGTATGGTGGAGCCACATGACAGGAAGGCAGTACATTGCGAAGTCTGTTAAGAACATCATTCGCACTGAACTGCCCTCCATTGACCAGCTGTACTTTAACTGCCACAGTAACAAGGTTCAGTCTATAATCCAGGACTCTGACCACCATCCACAAACACTGACTAGCAGATTCATGAACAGCTTCATTCGCCAAACAATTCAAACCTGCAGCTTTTGCATCCCCTGTAACAGTCATTTCCACGGCAGCTGCACTGTACAGCTGTTACTGCACTTTATCCACCACTGACCACGTATCATCCAGTTTTGTCCTGCTTTGTATCGCACTGTTTCTGCACCATGTTGTCTTGTACTCCCTTGTGTTGTTATGCACCATCTGTGTTGTTCTGAGCAGTGCCATGATGCAATATTACAAAAAGATCTTGAGGAAATGCAGAGTTCTGGAGGAGATTCTCACAGATCATGGCATGTGTTTATACTGAAGAAACTGTACAAATTGCTAGACATAAAACACAGGACTGGCAACTGTGGTACGTTTTAACACCTTGATAAAAAACTTAAAATCCATAGTAAGTAGGACAACCTCATAGAACCTTTACTAGTCATTGTTCAGAAGATTAACACGGATTAAAAACCATTACTATGAAAGCACGCTAATCAGTTAAGTTGATTATGTGGAGAGAGAGAAAAAAAACTGTCTTTGAAAAAGATCAACCATAGAACGAAGCTGCAGCATTGACACCCCCTAGTGGTGATTTGAAGATAGTTCTGTCTGTAGCAGCTAAGCAGTAGATTTGGCGTCAGGTGCCATGACAAACTCAGTGCTGCTCGGTTTGAACGGCAGAAGCACAAAAATAAAGGGGGCATCTACTGCACGCCCCCCACCCTTGAAAATGGTACAAATTATCATGCAACAGTTTTCTTAAGTAAGTCTTTTTGGGCGTCTGCAGAAACCTCCACGATGCGATTGCCCTGATTAAGAAGTGCGCAGCGGATACAATTTGGGATGCATCGTTCATCCGATTTATTAATATATAATTATTAGTATGTCTATATTATTTTAGAAACGTTACTTGACGAATATTTTTCATTGAGATTGATTCCCCGTTTAAAATTTTGGTGACACTTCAT
Organism: Brienomyrus brachyistius; assembly: GCF_023856365.1. Lineage (NCBI taxonomy): Eukaryota > Metazoa > Chordata > Actinopteri > Osteoglossiformes > Mormyridae > Brienomyrus > Brienomyrus brachyistius. The sequence continues at coordinate 26,858 of NW_026042597.1, read as the reverse complement.
ATTTTTTAAGAGAGACAGACAATTTGACGCATGCAATTTGCAGAAATATGTTGTGCCGCTATAAAGTACACAGGCAGCATGACAAACATAAGTACTCACTGAAGCCACGACATACGCCCGGCTGGCCCCAGCGGTACCCCTAAGAAGAAGGCTTTTTTCACAACCCACGACCATCACGAGGGCAAAAAAAACTGAATAGCCTAGAATTTAGTTAATTACAAGGCACATATTTATTGGAGCAAGAGCTCTAACATAAAACTACCTTGTAATTATAAAGTATTATGGCTGTGAACAATGTACAAACAGGCACAGAAAGTAAAATACTCCAAAAATGCAAAGAACCTAAATATTTTTGTTTCCACCGATTCACTCTTGATGTGTTAGGAGTCACAGTTCAGTAGCCTATTCTTCAGTATCTGCATTTAAGACCACCAACTGCTCTTTCTCCTCCTTCGCTCGTCGGCTCAGAGTATTGGACTTGGTAAGTAATGTTGCCCTTTTGGTTCCAGCAGCACTCTCTGCTTCCTCTGCCATGTGCTCAGCATCCTTTTGTAAACTCTCACATACACTTTCCAGTGAGACTCTCTTCCTCTTGAGTTCCTCAAGTTTTCTTTTTTGCTTTTCGCTCATCTTTCACCTTTGGTCAGAGGCGCTTTGGTTGCTCCCCCACACACTCTGACATGGTCGCATATAAGCCTCTGTGCAACAACTGTTTCCTCTGATAAGTTGCAGGTCTCCACCTCTATTCGTTCCACTTCGGCTTGCCCATAGGACAGCAGCAGCAAGTTCTTGCAGAACATCCAGAGGTCAGGATAAGGCCCACTAACTTTTTGATGTAAAAAGACATCAACTTTGGATGGTGCTGAAGGAATGAAGGATATAAAATCCAAGCCTTTTGCCTCATTGTGCAGGTGATTATCAGACTGCTGGGATATTGCATCACCTGTAATTACATTAATTACAGTAGATTAGATGCAGATCAACAATGTCAATACACAGAATCACATGTAGAATAGGAAAGTGATTTATAACCCAATTTTCCTATGATACCATAAATGTGCAATCATTTTAATTTAATCTTGAGATATCTCTAGGCTCATCAAAGAAAATATAACTGGGCTGATGCTTCTTTTCAAACACCAAGAGTCGGTCTTCTAAATACTGCTAAAATCTACGTGTTAACACTATTCAGTTCAGGGACGGATTATGGGTTGTGTGGGCCCCTGGGTAAAACGTTCGCGAGGCCCCCCCCCACCACCACCACCTGCACCACCACCACAACCACCACAAGTCAAGGGCCCTTGGCAGCCAAACACCCTCCCTATAGGGTCAGGGGACCTTGTAGGCAGAGGATCAAAGAATGTAGGCCCTCTAAAATAGACAAACGAAAATACATTGCTGATAAGCGTTGCAAATTGTTTTGGGCTTGGGGCCCACGGGCCCCCTGCACCCCAAGGGCCCCTGGGCAGCGGCCCCGCTAACCCGGTTTGTAATCCGTCCCTGATTCAGTTAGATGTGAAAAAAGAAAAGCATAATTTAAAAATAATATTCTGAACTATCCTATTCTTATCCTATGATTTACCAGCAGATATCCTGCCTGCCAACCGATTCTCCTGCGCAAACTTCTGCATGAGATTTCTCCTTTTCTGCTGGCAGTTATCTGGCTGGTGTGCATTTTGTTTGGGTCCAAGCACGTCATCTCATGTACAATCGAGTACTTCAGAGGGCATTTATCCAAGGCCTTTTTGCACATTTTTGAGAGCACAATCTGGCAATTTTTTTTAATCTGAAGGACACCAAGGTCACTTCCACTGCCTTTGGCTCCTGACTGTCTCTGACAAAAAGATGGTTTGTCAAATTTCCAGAATCTTTCTGCACACTCAGCCCAAGGTTAACACTACCTCAGCTGTACATATCAAACCAGCTCAAACTCCATGTTATTCACATATTTTTTACTTCACAATTGTTTGATACATTTGTATGTAAAGATACCAGTGAATTCACAGAAGTCCCACCTTGATGACAGCCATTCCTATATCCACCTCCTTTGGACTGAGCCAGAGTTTTTGCCTGTACAACAGCTGTACATGTTGCTACACAACACTTAAACATTCTATTTCCTCAATGAACTATTTTTTTTGCAGCAAAAGCCATGAAGCAGCAATAAAATCTTTAAAATATGCTTACCAATAAATATGGTTCTCCCATTTAAACACATGTAAAGATAAACCATGGATATTTAAAAATCATGGGTTCGTTAATGAGTTTAAATGTTATTGAATGGCTTACCTTAAACTTCTCCAGTAAGTCTTCAGCGGTGGAGTGGCTCATGTACTGTGATCCCAGAACCAGGACTGCACTCGAGAGCCATTCTCATAATTCACCCAATACCTGACATGCACATCCAGTTGTTTTCTTTTGATGGTCCTGTTCATACTTACGTCAAACATGACAACGAAGCTCCCTTTTAATATATGGAGCGAGTCCAAATCGCGCAAGAAAAGCGGTTTTATCTTTACCACAAGTGACCCTGCGAGTCAGGGAACATCACCCTGGAGACGGTGTGAATGTCATCATTGGACGTATAGGAGTGATGTCGGCAAACCGTTTGCAAAGCCCATAGCACTTCTGCTTTCAGTGTGGGTTGAGGAGGATGTACTGAAGGCATTATTTGTCATGGGATCCGGAGACACTGCCAAAACGGGTGTAGGCCTATCTTTAGAGGTTGTACTTATCTCCACTGAATAAACATAAATCTGGGCTTATTCTATACTGAACAAAAATATAAACGCAACACTCTTGTTTCTGCTCCCATTTTTCATGAGATGGACTTAAAGACCTACAATTCATTCCAGATACACAATATTACCATTTCTCTCAAACATTTCTCACAAATCAGTCTAAATGTGTGATAGTGAGCACTTCTGCTTTGCTGAGATAATCCATCCCACCTCACAGGTGTGCCACATCAAGATGCTGATCTGACATCATGGGTAGTGCACAGGTGTACCTTATACTGCCCACAATAAAAGGCCACCCTGGAATGTGCAGTTTTTTGCTTTATTGGGGGTCTGGGGACTCAGAACCGGTCAGTATCTGGTGTGACCACCATTTGCCTCATGCAATGCAACACATCTTCTTCGCATAGAGTTTATCAGATTGTCAATTGTGGCCTGTGGAATGTTGGTCCACTCCTCTTCAATGGCTGTGCGAAGTTGTTGGATATTAGTGGGAACTGGTACACGCTGTCGTATACGCCGGTCAAGCACATCCCAAACAAGAGCAGCTGACCTGAGAAATAAGAAATAAGCTAAGCTGGAAACCTGGACCCTCCGACCAAGAATGCGTGAAGTACCCTCAGAAGGTCTACTAGAAGATGTACGTAGAAGACTACTACAGATCAGCTGATCTACACCACAGCAACAGTGATCCTTGAGCTGGAGCCGGACCGTCTTTGAAGACTCCGTAAATCTCCGTATAATAATATATATCTACGGGAACGAGAAAGGAGAAAGCAGAGAACAAGAACAAGATTTGTAAATGTAAGATTTGAAGGACCCCCGGCATGAAAAATAGAATAGTTCTCGTCATTAGTGAACATGTGTCTCGTCATTGTGTATCATGGACAGTAAGAGGGGGATCAATAGAGTGTTGTTATTATAACGTCTAAAAAGTCTGTCGATAAATCAATAAGAAAATAAATGAAGTCGTTTTCGCGAACACGCGAACAGGGGCCGGACCGACTGTAGGGGGCGTGGCCAGAGACAGCCATAGCTGTCAAGTCTCCCGTTTTGGCCGGGAAACTACCGTATTTTACTTCTCTTTCCCGCCGTCCTCCCGTATTAGTATTTTCCCGTAAATCTCCCTTATATTATATAGTTGCTGGATAGTGTAGTGGTAAGATTGCCGCCTTTCACACGGGAGACCGGGGTTCGAATCCCGGTTGTGGCCAAAAATATATTTTATATATTTTATATATTTATATTATTTTATATTTCCTGTCTTAAAATGTAAGGGATACTGGAGCCTGGTTGCGGATGGCTCACGGCGGGTGCCGGAAAATTTCCTTTATTTTCAAATCCAAACCTTGACAGGTATGCTGCTGTTCCAAATCATGGGTGCATGTTACAAGTGCGGAACATATTTTAACTTAGTACTAACTTAGCATCATATTTGATCTGATTCGACTGAATATCCCAGGTTTCCATCTCTCATGCATCTGGTGTGACGTGTTTTCAGACTCTCAGGCTGGCGCAAAGAAATCTTACGGGAATTGAACGTCTCACTCCGGCCAGCTGACCAAAGTTCGGTAACCTTGGTATTGTGTGTAGGAGATTCGCTATAACTATAATTTCGTTCTCCATTTACATGCCCGTAGTGTCTTTAAGTGTTATGTAGTTTTGCCTGAAACGCAAAAATAAAACAAAGCAATTAAAGCCGATCAGTGGCTCAAATTGTGCTGTAGCGATTGAAGAACTTTTGTCGGAAGTTGGATTCGAACTTGGGATGCCTTACTTGGGAGAACAGAATACCAGAATAGAGTAGGTTAAGTCCAGCCTTGGCTTCCAAGCTGACGTTTTTCTACATATGTGCTTGTGTATCATGGACAGTAAGAGGGGGCAGGCAAGGAGAGAATTTCTCTCTTTGGGGATCAATAGAGTGTTGTTATTATAACGTCTAAAAAGTATGATGGTCTGTCGATAAATCAATAAGAAAATAAATGAAGTCGTTTTCGCGAACACGCCGAATTATAACTATAATTTCATTCTCCATTTACATGCCCGTAGTGTCTTTAACCGGCTGCACAAACTGGATCCGCCTCCATTACGACACAACTTTGCCCTTATTGGCTTAAGAATTTAGTCACATACATGACGTATATCTGCTATTTCTCCCGAGAAGCAGGTAAAGCAGTGGTAACTGCTTTGTAGTTAATTTACCTGGTAAAATTAAGTTTAAATAAATGATATAAATACTGTAATAGTACTCGTGAGCTTTGTTTATTTGTTATTAGTTATTGTAATGTTGCGCTGCTTTATTTGTTTAATCGTCTAGTCTGTGGAGACATTCAAGTTAATCAAATAAGAATTGCACTGTACACTGTACATGACCATAAAAACTTTGTATCCTTGAAATAAATGTTTTTGATCTTTTCCTTGGCAGTTATCTTTTTACACAGGGCCTCTATGTACACGATAGTTTTTTTTTTCACGACTAACAGTATGGATCAGGAGTTGGTTATTGTAAAAGAAGTAATGTGCATGCAGGTGATATTTGTATAGATTTATCCACACCCTTGTAGCAGTGCTGCCATTGCAGTCAGATCTCGCAAACTAGGAGTATTAGTTGTCTTTATTTCTCTTTATTTCTTGACGCCAACCCTCTCCATTAATCCGGGCTTGGGACTGGCACCTACCTGAGCTGGCTTGCTCCCTTAAGTGGCTGGGTTAGGCTAAACTATATATATATATTTACCAAGACTACAATAAAACATCTCGAAATGTGTAGTCTAGCAAAACGCAGTTTAAAGAAGGTAGCCTACCTGGCGAAATTGCAAACAAATTAAGGGCGTTAGGCAGCCTTTAGATCCTACCCATCATGCACTGCAGTTTTTTGCTAATTCCTCAAATGGAAAACTGTCCATCCATCCATCCATTTTCCAAACCGCTTATCCTACTGGATCGCGGGGGGTCTGGAGCCTATCCCGGAAGCAATGGGCACGAGACAGGGAACAACTCAGGATGGCGGGCCAGCCCATCGCAGGGCACACTCACACACTATTCACTCACGCATACACTCCTATGGGCAATTTAGCAACTCCAATTAGCCTCAGCATGTTTTTGGACTGTGGGGGAAACCAGAGTACCCGGAGGAAACCCCACGATGACATGGGTAGAACATGCAAACTCCACACACATGTGACCCAGGTGGAGACTCGAACCCGGGCCCTAGAGGTGTGAGGCAACAGTGCTAACCACTGCACCACCATGCTGCCCCCTAAATGGAAAACCATTAAATACAAAAGGAAAACAAAAGTGCTGTAAGACTGTATACTTATGTGTATGTTAGTAAAGGCTGTAGCTGACACAACGGACCCCACTAATTAGAAAGGGGTAATTGTACACATGTGGCATCCAGTATGTTCTTCTATAACAGTTTTTAAAAAAAAAAAAAAACTCACATTACACAAATTGGCACTATCAAAACGAGGATTATGGGGAAAATGGGGACTGTGATGGAGATTACATACACGTAGGCATGGTATTTAGTTTTTTTTTAATCTGGTCACCTTCCAGAGTAATTGTAAACTAAAACCATCTTCACCCTATTTGATTCTTTATAAATGGACAATCAGTCGTGCAGTAAATGGGGGTATAGAGAGACACAGAGCTTGTCTAACAAGAAACCCTGGGAAGCTAACATTAATAGGGTGGGTATGGATAGCAAAACCATTGATACAGATTACAGATTTATATCTCACCTGAACCCTGGCGGGCTCCGTGCCAATAGGGGTTGGGATTAGGGTTAGTTAACTTAAGTAGTAATATTGATGTGTATATTCTCCTATTCTCCAGTCAGTGAATCGTGAAACGTAATGTTAATATGTTTCTATACCTATATGTTCTGCTTAAAAACCCATAAAGGCAAGCACAGTGTTTAGACATTCTGTTACTTAGACTAGTAAACACTAAGATCCTTCAGCTTTCAATTAACCTGACACAACAGTCTAAACAACAAATGTGTGCCATGTCATTTGTCATCTTTACATCTTGTATCCTTTATATGGTAATTGGATTTTCAAGGTGGAATTGCAGGTCGATCATTTTAAGGATCTAGATGTAAACCTCCCTGGTGTTGCTTTAATATTTTTTTTGCACAATTTGCTTCACACACTTCCTCCAGCAGAGAAGCTTACAATACTACACCCCACCAAATGACTGGATGATGCCTTTTTATTTAAGGTCTGGCTGTGAGCCTCGATTACCGATACACTATCTTCAGGCTCCTGCCGGGATCAGTCAGTATGGTGGACCTTTGGAGGAATGGGTACAAAACCATCAGGAAAGTTTGCAGGTGCTTCAAGAGTATGTGAAGGCTTAGTTGGAGGAACAAGCCACACCACGAAATCGGAAACACAATGAGTTGGTTAATGATTAGGGGTTTGATGAAGGTCAGCTGGTGTGTTTGCGGAACCATGTTCGAGGTAAAATACAGGATCATTGGGATGCCTGTTTGTATATGGTAGTTCGGTGTCCCCAAGATCAGGGTGCAGTTTACTCTGCAACTCCAATGGAGGGGGACGGGGTTGTCCGTCAAGTTCACCGAACAGAGTTGCGTCCAGTACCACAGGGGGTTGTTATGTCAGGGGAAGATGTTCTGGTAATGTCTCCTGAGTCTGGGTTGCCCACAGGGGCAACAGAAATGGAATCGGATGAGGACTCTGTGGTTTTACGGGGACAGGGCTGGTGGGAGGGGTCGCAATAGAGCATCCACAAGTAGGCCTCGTATAATGGAGGAGGTTATGTCCCCCCCGAGGTGTAGAGACCAGTTAAACGTTCGGTGAGGTCCACCACTGGTCATCATACCAACCCTTATAAGTTACCACGGTCAGTGAATGATCGTTCGGTTGGGGAGGAAGACCAGTGGTTTGGGGATAGAATTCTTAGCTGTGATCGTTGGGTCATCAATTTCATTTTGGGGGATGGATTGTAGCCAGGCAATTATAGGCAGGTATAGGAACTGCAGTTCGGACTGGAGGCATAGCCGGGGCGAGATGGCTGTGCATGTTCCGATGGTAGGGCATATTGGCAAAGGAGCAGGCACGGGAAAGACAGGCAGGGTCCTGATAGATTTGGGGGAGCATCGGCGGGCATATTGAATTTGCAGTGTAGCAGCCTTTCTGTTTGCTTGTTTCAGGGGTGAACAATCTTATCCGCAAAGGGCCGGTGTGTATGCAGGTTTTCGCTGCAACTCCCTAATTAGATTTCTAATTAGAGGACTGATTAGCTGAAGAGTCCTCATACCTGGTTTTGAAGAGCTGACCTAAAGGTTACCCCAAAAACCTGTTTTTTTTTTTGTTTGAATGGGGCAGTGAGTCATGGGGTAAACTACTGTTCTTTAGGGGTTTTCAAGGTGGAATTACGGGTCGATAATTTTAAGGATCAGGTTGTAAACCTCCCTGGTGTTGCTTTAATATGTTTTATCTGAGGTTGTATCGTGTATTATCAAGCCAGCCGGCTTAGTGGCCTCGGGAGCGGGGTTTAGTGGGAGCAGCTGGCTAGTTTTATTTTCTTTTTTGTTTGTGTCTTTTTCTTTGTTGTATGTATATTTTGGGTTCATTATTAGGCAGGCTGGGCCTTTTGGCACCTGTAGTCTGGGTGCTGGATTGCCCATAGGGGTCTTTTTTATTGCTGTGATTTGCTGTGTCATTCACTAGTGTGATTTGTGCTGGATGTGTTTTTAAGGTTGTGCTGTGGCGTGTACCTGAGCAAACTTTGGGCAACCTGTTCTCTTGTTGGCTTTATTGACAAAGGGTGGATTAGTCTAATTACGGCCTGCTACAAATAGCTGCATATAACGTATAAAAAAAATCACCTTATGGGTGCTCCGTAGGGTAGCAAGATCTTGAGTTTTTTTTACAGTACTCGGGTACGTTTTAAAATTTTCGACCAATCAGCAAACATTATTCTGACAGCATAGCTGGGAAACCAATGAAAAGTGAGTGCAACGTTCTAGAACTTGACTTCGGGTTGACGCTCCCTATAAAAGAGCTGGGTACTGCTTCAAGGCGTTCAGTTGGCGCTACCTCCTGATAGAGTAGCACTGTACGGCTCTTGTTCCGTAAAACAACATCAAAAGGATGAAAAAAAAAACAATATTTAAAGAAGACGAAAAAAATCAATTTTTAAAGAAGACGAAAAAAACATCGTCTAAAAAAATAAGCCAAAAAAATAATATCCGAAGAAGGAAAAACATGCAAAGTAAAAAAAAACAAACAAAAATAAAAAACAATATCCAAAGAAGAAGGAAAAAAACATCCAAAGGGAGAAAAGAAGAACTGAAGGGCCAACGAGGTAGGAGGAAATACAAATTTCGTTTCAGCACCGTTGGAGTGCCAAGCCGTGAAAAGCATTTGGCCAGAAGACAAGGTAAGTGTTGTATCTGTTATTTTAAAACAGCGCTTTTCAAAATGCTGCTTTATAATCGTTTGAGATCGTTAGCCAGTGTGACAGCTGAAGGCTTTTTGAGTTTACCAACATAAAGTTTTATTTCTGTATTAGGACATTGTCAGGAACAATGATGTGTTCATCGCTATGATGTGGTCAAAAAGCGATGCATTGAATCTTAGAAACATTTGTGATTTTTCAAACGATGCTTTTCCTTTTATTTAATCAGTAAAATTTCCATCGGTTTTATATAGTGCCCCTTGAAATATGTCTTTAGCTCATTTTCCGGGCATTTTACTAGAATGCATCCTGAGAAATACACAAGCTCTGCTGCATTTCCGTGCCTCGATGTTTAGTGCCGAGTATAATTGTTGCAGTTGCCTTTTATATATTCCATGAGACCTGTTGGTACCAAGAGAAGTGTGAGACTGTCAGGGTGAATTTATCATACAATCGCACGCATAAATACCTGAGGGTTGCCAGTCCTTTTGCGTTGTTACAGGAGGACTAGAGCTGACGAGTGTGTTTCTACACACTATCAAGGGCATTGTAGTACAGTTTTCTCAGGTGGGAGAATGCTGCCGATCTCCTATTTGACAATACAGCCCTTGATATATTAGAATATTACAGAACTAGAAGCCTTTTGCAAGGAAGAATGTGAGAAAATCCCAAGTACAAGAACTGAAAGCCTTTCAGCTGGCTATAAGAAGCGCTTGTAAGCTGTGATATCTGGCAGAGGAGGTGTTACTAAGTACTGATTACGTAGGGTGCCCAAACTTTTGCAGAGTGCCATAATAATGTTTTTATTTTGTAATTTTGTTCAATTTATGGCATAAAAAGTAACTATTCATCAATGTTTGCTGAAAATATTGTGTATTTTTCCCCCAGTTCCTAAAGAGACTGTATTAACTGATATTGTTGCTTTTGTAATTGAAAAGATGTTATTTGTGAAGGGGTGCCAAACCTTTGCATAAGACTGTACACAGTGTGTGTATGTGTTTATGTGAGTGTGTGTCTGTGTGTGTGTGTGTATATATATATATGTGTGTGTGTGTATATATTTCTGTATATGCATGTGTATATATATATTTATATATAGTTCACACACATTCAAACTTATTTGAATACACATTCAAAATTATTTTTATTATTATTATTTTCGTTTTTTTTTTTTTTTTTGTGTTTTAAAATTTTTTATTTTTGCAATGGAAATAAAAATAAAGCAGTCCTCCGTAGAGGAGGGGTGGTGGAGGGAATATATATATATATATATACATATATATAAAATAATTGTCACACAACTGGGGTGACATGCCTATCCTGCTCACCCAATTTTAGTGCACTTTAGTTATGCATAATGACCTTCTAGTCTCGATACACCCATATATATATATGTATATATATATATAGTTTTTTTTGTTTTTTTTTTTGCAATAGACAATAAAAATAACGCAGTTCTCCATAAAGGAGGGATGGTGGATGGAATATATATATACATATATATAAAATAATTGTCACACAACCTGGGTGACATGCCTTGCCTGCTCACCCAGTTTTAGTGCACCTTAGTTATTCATAATGACCATCTAGTCTCGATACACCCATAAATATATATGTATATATATATAGTTTTTTTTGTTTTTTTTTTGCAATAGACAATAAAAATAACGCAGTTCTCCATAAAGGAGGTATGGTGGATGGAATATATATATACATATATATAAAATAATTGTCACACAACTTGGGTGACATGCCTTGCCTGCTCACCCAATTTTAGTGCAACTTAGTTATCCATAATGACCAACTAGTCTCGATACACCCATATATATATATATATATATGTACATATATATATAGTTTTTTTATTAGCAATAGAAAAGAAAAATAACGCAGTTCTCCGTAAAGGAGGGATGGTGGATGGAATATATATATATATATATATACATTTATATAAAATAATTGTCACACAACCTGGGTGACATGCCTTGCCTGCTCACCCAATTTTAGTGCACTTTAGTTATCCATAATGACCATCTAGTCTCGATACACCCATGAATATATATGTATATATATATATATATATATATATATATATATATATATATATATATATATATATATATATATATATATATATATATAGTTTTTCTGTTTTTTTTTTGCAATAGACAATAAAAATAACGCAGTTCTCCGTAAAGGAGGGATGGTGGATGGAATATGTATATGCATATATATAAAATAATTGTCACACAACCTGGGTGACATGCCTTGCCTGCTCACCCAATTTTAGTGCACCTTAGTTATCCATACTGACCATCTAGTCTCGACACACCCATATATATATATATATATATATATATATATATATATATATATATATATATATATATATATGTATATATATAGATATTTTTTCTTTTTCTTGTGTTTTTTTTTCGCAATGGATATTAAAAATAAAGCAGTCCTCCGTAAAGGAGGGGTGGTGGAGGGAATATATATATACATATATATATAAAATAATTGTCACACAACCTGGGTGACATGCCTTGCCTGCTCACCCAATTTTAGTGCAACTTAGTTATCCATAATGACCAACTAGTCCCGATACACCCATATATATATATATATATATGTACATATATATAGTTTTTTTATTAGCAATAGAAAAGAAAAATAACGCAGTTCTCCGTAAAGGAGGGATGGTGGATGGAATATATATATATATATATATATATATATATATATATATATATATATATATATACATTTATATAAAATAATTGTCACACAACCTGGGTGACATGCCTTGCCTGCTCACCCAATTTTAGTGCACTTTAGTTATCCATACTGATCATCTAGTCTCGACACACCCATATATATATATATATATATATATATATATATATATATATATATATGTATATATATATAGATATTTTTTCTTTTTCTTGTGTTTTTTTTTCGCAATGGATATTAAAAATAAAGCAGTCCTCCGTAAAGGAGGGGTGGTGGAGGGAATATATATATACATATATATATAAAATAATTGTCACACAACCTGGGTGACATGCCTTGCCTGCTCACCCAATTTTAGTGCAACTTAGTTATCCATAATGACCAACTAGTCTCGATACACCCATATATATATATATATATATGTACATATATATAGTTTTTTTATTAGCAATAGAAAAGAAAAATAACGCAGTTCTCCGTAAAGGAGGGATGGTGGATGGAATATATATATATATATATATATATATATATATATATATATATATATATATATACATTTATATAAAATAATTGTCACACAACCTGGGTGACATGCCTTGCCTGCTCACCCAATTTTAGTGCACTTTAGTTATCCATACTGACCATCTAGTCTCGACACACCCATATATATATATATATATATATATATATATATATATATATATATATATATATATGTATATATATATAGATATTTTTTCTTTTTCTTGTGTTTTTTTTTCGCAATGGATATTAAAAATAAAGCAGTCCTCCGTAAAGGAGGGATGGTGGATGGAATATATATATAAAATAATTGTCACACAACCGGGGTGACATGCCTTGCCTGCTCACCCAATTTTAGTGCACCTTAGTTATTCATAATGACCATCTAGTCTCGATACACCCATAAATATATATGTATATATATATAGTTTTTTTATTAGCAATAGAAAAGAAAAATAACGCAGTTCTCCGTAAAGGAGGGATGGTGGATGGAATATATATATATATATATATACATTTATATAAAATAATTGTCACACAACCTGGGTGACATGCCTTGCCTGCTCACCCAATTTTAGTGCACTTTAGTTATCCATAATGACCATCTAGTCTCGATACACCCATGAATATATATGTATATATATATATATATATATATATAGTTTTTCTGTTTTTTTTTTGCAATAGACAATAAAAATAACGCAGTCCTCCATAAAGGAGGGATGGTGGATGGAATATGTATATGCATATATATAAAATAATTGTCACACAACCTGGGTGACATGCCTTGCCTGCTCACCCAATTTTAGTGCACCTCAGTTATCCATACTGACCATCTAGTCTCGACACACCCATATATATATATATATATATATATATATATATATATATATATATGTATATATATATATAGATATTTTTTCTTTTTCTTGTGTTTTTTTTTCGCAATGGATATTAAAAATAAAGCAGTCCTCCGTAAAGGAGGGGTGGTGGAGGGAATATATATATACATTTATATAAAATAATTGTCACACAACTGGGGTGACATGCCTTGCCTGCTCACCCAATTTTAGTGCACCTTAGTTATCCATAATGACCAACTAGTCTCGATACACCCATAAATATATATGTGTATATATATATATATATATATAGTTTTTTTGTGTTTTTTTTTGCAATAGACAATAAAAATAACGCAGTTCTCCATAAAGGAGGGATAGTGGATGGAATATATATATACATATATATAAAATTATTGTCACACAACCTGGGTGACATGCCTTGCCTGCTCACCCAATTTTAGTGCACCTTAGTTATCCATACTGACCATCTAGTCTCGATACACCCATATATATATATATATATATATGTACATATATATAGTTTTTTTATTAGCAATAGAAAAGAAAAATAACGCAGTTCTCCGTAAAGGAGGGATGGTGGATGGAATATATACATACATATATATAAAATAATTGTCACACAACCTGGGTGACATGCTTTGCCTGCTCACCCAATTTTAGTGCAACTTAGTTATCCATAATGACCAACTAGTCTCGATACACCCATAAATATATATGTATATATATATATATATATATATAGTTTTTTTATTTTTTTCGTAATGGACAATAAAAATAACGCAGTTCTCCGTAAAGGAGGGATGGTGGATGGAATATATATATACATATATACATTTATATAAAATAATTGTCACACAACCTGGGTGACATGCCTTGCCTGCTCACCCAGTTTTAGTGCACCTTAGTTATCCATACTGACCATCTAGTCTCGATACACCCATAAATATATATACTGAACAAAAATATAAACGCAACACTCTTGTTTCTGCTCCCATTTTTCATGAGATGGACTTAAAGACCTACAATTCATTCCAGATACACAATATTACCATTTCTCTCAAACATTTCTCACAAATCAGTCTAAATGTGTGATAGTGAGCACTTCTGCTTTGCTGAGATAATCCATCCCACCTCACAGGTGTGCCACATCAAGATGCTGATCTGACATCATGGGTAGTGCACAGGTGTACCTTATACTGCCCACAATAAAAGGCCACCCTGGAATGTGCAGTTTTTTGCTTTATTGGGGGTCTGGGGACTCAGAACCGGTCAGTATCTGGTGTGACCACCATTTGCCTCATACAATGCAACACATCTTCTTCGCATAGAGTTTATCAGATTGTCAATTGTGGCCTGTGGAATGTTGGTCCACTCCTCTTCAATGGCTGTGCGAAGTTGTTGGATATTAGTGGGAACTGGTACACGCTGTCGTATACGCCGGTCAAGCACATCCCAAACATGCTCAACGGGTGACATGTCCGGTGAGTATGCTGGCCATGCAAGAACTGGGACATTTTCAGCTTCCAAGAACTGTGTACAGATCCTTGCAACATGGGGCCGTGCATCATCTGTCTGAGTGGCTGGTCTCAGACGATCTTGGAGGTGAACCTGCTGGATGTGGAGGTCCTGGGCTGGTGTGGTTACACGTGGTCTGCGGTTGTGAGGCCGGTTGGATGTACTGCCATATTCTCTGAAACGCCTTTGGAGACGGCTTATGGTTGAGAAATGAACATTCAATGCACGAGCAACAGATCTGGTTGACATTCCTGCTGTCAGCATGCCAATTGCACGCTCCCTCAATGCTTGTGGCATCTGTGGCATTTTGCTGTGAGACAAAACTGCACATTCCAGGGTGGCCTTTTATTGTGGGCAGTATAAGGTACACCTGTGCACTACCCATGATGTCAGATCAGCATCTTGATGTGGCACACCTGTGAGGTGGGATGGATTATCTCAGCAAAGCAGAAGTGCTCACTATCACACATTTAGACTGATTTGTGAGAAATGTTTGAGAGAAATGGTAATATTGTGTATCTGGAATGAATTGTAGATCTTTAAGTCCATCTCATGAAAAATGGGAGCAAAAACAAAAGTGTTGCGTTTATATTTTTGTTCAGTGTATGTATATGTATACATATAGTTTTTTTTTGTGTTTGTGAAAACGGGTCTTTAATCGGGGAAACGGAGCGGGTAGAGCAGGACGGAACGCAGGCATTGACAAACTACAATGACGGACAGGGCAAACAGGTAAGACCAGGACTTAAAATAGGTCATGACTAATCAAAGTAATCGGGCAAAGCAGGAGACGATCAGGGAAGCACACGTGGGTAATCAGGGGGCGTGGCACACACGAGGAGCGGACAAGCCGGGCATATATGTATATCTATATAAAACCTCATTAATGAGGGACAGGGAACAGAACGGACAGACAGAACTGGCACAGGGGAAGGAGCCAGGACAAGACTT
This sequence comes from Brienomyrus brachyistius, assembly GCF_023856365.1. Classification (NCBI taxonomy): domain Eukaryota; kingdom Metazoa; phylum Chordata; class Actinopteri; order Osteoglossiformes; family Mormyridae; genus Brienomyrus; species Brienomyrus brachyistius. Next base: position 11,104 of record NW_026042597.1, on the reverse strand, counting down.
GACATAAGACAGGAAAGGCAGAGAAACAGATCAGAAAGGGGGACACGGAGGGAACAGGCAGGACAAAAGGACCGGGAGTGAACGAAGGGAACATCGGGGAAAGAGGAGCAGAAGCCAGAGGGACGAGGGACAAAGAGAGGAGGGACAGAGACAGGAGGAACAAAGCGAGGGGGAGCAGAGGCAGGAGGGACAAAGACGGGAGGCCAGGGAGAGAAGGAGGGGGAACCAAGAGGAGCCCGAGGGAGACCCAGCGGGCGACGGGAGGCAGCCGGAAGGGCTGCAGGCGGCCGGGAGGCCGGAGCCGGAGGGGCCGAGGAGACGGGGTGAGGGACAGACGCAGGGACGAAGGAGGGAGTCGGAGGGGAGACCAGGGAAGGGGACGAAGGAGCTGGAAGGGACCCTGGCGAGGGCAAGGAGAGAGGGGGAGCCGCAGCAGACGGCGACGTCCTCCGACACGCCAGAGCGGGAGGACCAGCAGGCGAATGAGGAGCCGCCGTCGGGGGGCCCGCAGGCAACCGATAAGACGCCGGAGGAGGGACCGAGGCAGGGCGACGAGGCCGCGGAGGGGGACCCGCAGACGACAGCCGACCCGGAGGGCCAGGACCCGCAGGTGCCGACCAAGCCCTAGCGCCGGCGAGGGAGGGCGAGCCAGGGGGCTGGGCGGGTGGGACCCCAGCCGTGCGTCTGTGTCCTCTCCCCTTATGGGACACAGACATAAGGACCTGCGGCCGGGGTCGGGCTCGTCGGGGTGAGGGTACCAGAGTCACAGGGGGAGAAGGGACTGGAGTGGGGCCAGGGACTGGAGCTGCAGGCTGCAGAGGGAGCGCCTGCCCGGGAGCTGCAGGCAGGGAAAGCGCCTCGGACGTGGGCGCGGTAGCTGCAGGCAGCGGAGACGGCTGCTCGGGCTCTGGGGCCGCAGGGGGCACTTATTTTATTATATAAAATAAGTGTCACACAACCGGGGTGACATGCCTTGCCTGCTTGTGGGATGAGGAAGACTCAGGGACTGGAAATGGGATTAAAACTGAAGATGTGCTCATTCCTTTGTGTATTTACAAATTTTCCTTCCGTCAGACATGAGGAGTTTGCTGCTATATTTGGCACTAATAGAGATTCTGATGCTGCTATTTTTATTGTCTATTAGTTTGTTATTATTTACAAGTTCTGTTGTGTTTTTGCATTTTTCTCTTCTGGTTAATTAACTGCTGTCTGTTTGCTGTGAAGTATGAGTGTGGTGAGTAAGACTCAGGGACTGGAAGTGGGATTACAACTAAAGATAACATGCTTATTCCTTTTTGTATTGTTTACAAATTTCCTTCCGTCAAACATGAGGAGTTTGCTGCTATATTGTGCACTAACAGAGATTCTGATGCTGCTATTTTTATTGTTTATAAATGTGTTATTGTTTCCAAGTTGAGTATTCAATAAATGCTAAATTGAGAAATTTTGTGTATCGTTTGTTATTATTAGTGTGATATTTTACCATGCAAATAGAGGGGAAAACGTCCAATTATCGGCCAAAAAAAATCAGCAGCATATATCGGCCATCGCCTGACCCTTGACTTGAAAAACCCATATCGGTCGACCTCTAGTAACAGTACATTCTGTCCAATTCATCCATCGAGTTAAGTCACACACCCACTTGAGGGGGCACTCCGGCAGACGTGAGGATGGGGATGTTCTTTCCGCTATAACATCCACTGCAGAAGTACATCTCGCTCCTGTTCACAGGGCTTACTTCAATGATGAAGCAGGGCTGGTTGTCTGGACAAGAAGTTGTCCTGCTGCTGGGTCTCGGTGCCGTTTTTCCACCTAAGCTTGAAGGTGGAAATGTGTTCCAACTTGGTCCCTGGGACTGCAGCATAGCCAAACATCGCGAGCAGCGTCGGCCACACCCACCACCAGAACCATCACACCGTCCTATACACATAAAGAAGAACTAAAACATAGAGTGTTGTGACAATCTATGCGTTAATGTTTGGCAGCATAGGTGATTCATTAAAATTATACCGAAGAATGGAAAATGTGATATTTAGAATATTTTTTGCCATTTAGTAGCTAATTTAAGCACTTACCCAATGCCTCAATTTGTTTTAGGTCAGTAATGTCTGAGCCAAAAGAATGAATGTATGAATTTAATACAATTCACCCACTCCCACCCACACACAAATCTGAAATTCAATTTAAGACACTTCTTAAACATTAGTGCATTAACAAAAAAGGAAAATCTTAAGAGATTCAGTAGGATTTTCTATGTTAGACTTAAGCTAATAGTTCAATAGTTTTTACATATTTATATACCAATTTGACTTTAATGTTGAAACAGATGCTAAAACATGGAATAATTTCATAACTAGAGAAACATGTTATTCACAAACACTAGCAAAGGTAGCTTATAGTTAAGCTTACTTAAGTCAGCAAGTCAGGCTACAGTGTGTAAGAATAGTCGTAAACGATAATTTGTCTCAGTCTTACATGACAGAATAAGTAAACAGAAAATATAAAATGGCTGAAACAGCGTCATTAACGCCAGCTACAGTAGAGGCGCAGAAAAGGTGTCATGACTGAAGTATTCCCAAACTCTGGAAGACCGTATGCGAGCCTTTTTTGCCGCGTGTTTCTCCAGAGGCTCCGGAGCTCCGCTGGTTGAGACAGCCATGTTGGTTCATGTGCAGGGGGACGAGCGGCAAATTTCTTTTTTGCAGGGTGGTAGGTGATGTCTCATTAATATTTATGAGAGAAGTGCTACATGATTGGCCAGTGCATGCCAGTGCATGCCCAAAATGGTGCGGCACTGCATCCAAGCCTGCGGCACTCAGAGTCACAAATACAGTGGAAACCATTTGTAGTAATTACGTCTGTCTGGCTGATTTCCAACTAATTGATATTTGTATATTTATTACATGAATATAAGGTAATATAAGGTAATAGAAGAGGTATTTAATGGTTTTCCATCTGAGGAATTTGCAAAAAACTGCAGTGCATGATGGGTCGGACCTAAAGGCTGCCTTAACGTCCTCATCTGTATGACGACATACATCAAGACTAGGAAGGTGCATAATGTTCATGTCTGGTTGCGTTTGTTGGTCCAGAAAGTAATTCAATTTCGCCATGTAGGTTACGTTCTTAAAAACTGCTTGGATATAGCCCGATTATATGCTGTGGGCCTTTTAATTTCTTTGTTTACCAGGTAGGCTACCTTCTTTAAACTGCGTTTTGTTAGACTACATATTTAGGGAGGTCTTTATAAATTTATAGTAGTCTTCATAAATATGTGCATAGTTTAGCCTAACCCAGCCACTTAAGGGAGAAAGCCAGCTCAACTAGGTGTCGGTCCCAAGCCCGGATTAATGGGGAGGGTTGGCGTCAAGAAATAAAGAGACTGTATCTTCACTGCATGACTGATGTCAAAATGTGTGAAATATGTGGTTGTATTAATAAATGCATTAAAGTAGGTTAATGATTCTGTGCTGTCTAAATTGTATAGAAAATTTCTACGTATAGCCAAACAAATCTCCTCCTGTTTGAAAAGGCATAGAAAAAGCAATTTAGCCACTAAAACTTTACAGTTTTTGTGAGGGACAGTCGAATTCTCTCGTTTCTCTCGTCAAGTTTTTTTGTGATCCTGCACCTACACTTTGCCGGCCCCAGGAGGATGGGCTCCCCCTTTGAGTTTGGTCCCTCCCAAGGTTTCTTCCTTCTTGGGAGTTTTTCCATCCTATCGGCGCCTATGGCTTACTCACTGGGGGCTTTGGGTGGGCATGATATAAAGCAAAGCATTTTCCCTCCCAGTTTCCTCCTCTGGTCCACATTGCAGGACCATCAGCCATCAGAAACAGTCAGACGGTCTCCTTCAGCTTCTTTAGTGTCCTTGGAAGCCAAGGCAGTTTTAGGTCTGAGAAGAGGTTTATCAGAAGGACACATATTACGTCGTTTGTCCTGAAATGTAACATGGGGAGGAAAAGTTAAGCGGTTTAGTCAGATTGGAGTCGTTTATTCAGCAGTGGCAGCGCCAGTGACTTAATGCTACAGGTGCTATAGGGGAGTGAGATTATTTAGACCGGGTGCTTTAGCTTTTCAGCTTATGTAGATGGTGTATAGAAGCACACAGCACGATAAGCTACAGCATGGATAAAATAGGATAAAATATGAAATTCTAACGTCTAGCTCACAGAGCCTCTATGTGTACTTTGAAGAAAAAATACACTACAAGTATGCTGTAAAAACCGCAAAAATGTCTTACACAATATACAGATTTTACAGATAGTTAAAGAAAAAATGAAACCAATATTTTGGGGGTGCTGTGGGGGTACTATGGTCATTGGAGGAGGAGCTAGAGCCCCCCCCCCCAAGCTTTTCCTTGGTGCTGCCACTGTTGTTCAGATTAAAAGTAACATTGTCATTAATAAACAGTACTCTGATCAAATTTTTGCATGTACAAACACAATCAAAGTTTAACCACATGTTTAGACACAATTCACACACCTGTTACATTTCCATAATGCTAAGACTCTCTACACTTACTTCATCCACTTTCTTGTTTGGTACACAGTCATTTGATGGATGTGTAAGATCATTACCAGACCGTCTGCTGCAAACTCTACAGTTAATGAATGGCTGCAAAAACACACAGACACACAAAAACAGTATTTAAAGAGTGGTGGGCAATAAATACAGTGAGAGAAGGTGTAGTAAAGATATATCTAATGATTTAAGGCAGAGCTGCTGGAGTGCAGGGTTTAATGACACAGAACAATTTTAGAGGAAAGAGCTTCCAAAGCAGGGTCACCATAAGGCTATATTATACAAAGCAAGTTCATCTAAAAGTATGAACAACAAATCCCGTTTAACTGAACACTGCTCTGTATTAAAATACTGTCCTCCGATCAAGCTAAGTGGTCCTGTAGTTCACTATTTAAAGAGGTAAATTTAAAGGGTAATTCACACTGCACATCTACCCTGCTCTGACCAGGTTTAATTACTGGCTTTCTAATTAAAACAAGAGTTAAGTCCTGCCCTTTCACCACAAAACACCACACTGCCATTTAAGGCTGATTTCAACAATGAGTTTTAGTTAACCTGGCTCGATTGAGTTAACTCTGGGTATGTAAAACCCGCTTTGTAGTACAGCCCACAGGTCTTTAAATAAGGCCAGCTAGGGTTCATAGCTCGAAGCATAATCTACAGGTCACCCCTCAGATGATTAGCATTTGCTTCTGCCTGGTAATCCAGCCTTTAAGCCTGTAAACCTACTAAAATTTGAGAATAAGGTGAAGGAACTGGCTCTTTGAGGCCACCTATGTATTTGTTACTTTATTGTTGGCTAACTTTCCCCCGCAGGGCATCAAAAAAGTTAACATGAACCTAAATTAATTTGCTAACTGATATGTCCAATGCTCACAGTCACAGTGACTCTTTACTTACCCTCTTGTCCATGAAAATACAGTCAGCCCGATGGTCTGTTGCAGTTGACTTTGGACATTTTGTTGCTCTCAAGAGAATCTCAATGTCAATGTATTCACTGCTGATCTAAATCACATAAACACGTTATATACAAAATTGCCTACAACTGTTTTAAAGGCAATATAACAAACAATAATCACCCAAAAAATGGCAAACTGTCACAGACTTGACTGCAGCAGATTCAGAGAGAAACTGTGAGAAGGTAAAATTGACCAGGGCTGAGATATACAACCATCACTTTCATTGTGAAGAGACATTAAGCATCATATGCATTGAAATTAAAACATCAAAATCAATGTGATACTCATTAGTTCAGCTTGCAGATGATGAAAGTTTCACACTTTTGTAAACACTTTCTCAGCAGTTACCTTCGGACGGCCCTGGATGTTATAGAAATTCATGTGCTGACGGGTTCCTTGATGAGCATTTTCGACTGCGAGTTTAATGGCCGTCTTGTGAGTGCAGGGAGACTGTGGTAATCTTGCTGGGCCTCTGTGGAGATAAGCAGAGCTCCATAAGCCAAAACCAGAAGCAGCAGGCGGGTCATCTTCCTCTCAGCTTTGAAGGGAGAAGCAGGACTGAGGACACTGATCTGTGGTCCCCTTATCCAGCACGTCCAGGGGCGTGTCCTTCACTCGAAACAAACAGACCTTTGAACAACATTGGAAAACTCTTCAGGATGAATTGAGGCAGGTGGTCAAGTGGGTTTATTGTTATTTCAGCAATATACACAGTACACAGTGAAAGGAAACATTGTTCCTCCTGGACCACGGTGCAACACAAAGAAGAAAAACAGAAACAACACAAGATGACACACAAGTGCGGGCAAGATAGAACTATACAGAGTGAAAGGAGCACAAACAGAGGGAGAAAGTGCAAGATAAACACAAGAGCAACAATACAATACTACAGGACAAGACAGCGCAGTCAAGAACACAGAGTGCAGCCAGAGCTAACCTGAATAGGGGCATCAAGGTTGCCAGGCAGGCAGAGAAACAGAAAATAGAGGTCTACTTCACATACAACAACCCACAGTGGGTGTGGCAGGGAATACAACACATTACAAACTTCAAAGGCAACAACACCGTCACTGTTAACAGCAACGCCCTTTTAGCAAAGGAGCTAAACAGCTTCTTTGCTCGTCTGGAGGAACACAGAGCAGACATAGCCACACTGCCCCCTCCCCCAATCTCCAGCACTCACAGACTCCCTCTGCAGGAACACCACGCGAGAAGGCACATTGCATCTCTAGGTGTGTGGAGTTTAAGACAAGGCAAGTGATGCTACGATAATATAATTCCTTGGTAAGACCCCACCTAGAATATTGTGTGCGGGTTTGGTTACCATACCTTAAGAAGGACATTGCTGCCTTGGAAAAGGTGCAACGTAGGGCAACGAGAATGATTCCTGGTCTTAGAGGAATGTCTAATGAGGAGAGGTTAGCTGAGCTGAATCTGTTTAGCCTCGAGCAAAGGAGACTAAGGGGGGACATAATCCAGGTGTTTAAGATTCTAACAGGTCTGGATGCTGTTCAGCCAAATGGCTATTTCAATGTTAGTTTAAATACCAGAACTCGTGGCCATAAGTGGAAATTAGCTGGAGAACATTTTAAAACGAATTTGATGAAGCATTTCTGTACACAGCGTGTAGTTAGAGTATGGAATAGTCTTCCTGTTATTGTAACACAAGCTAAAACCCTGGGTTCTTTTAAATCAGAGCTAGATAAGATTTTTGAGCTATTAGCTAAGTTCTCCTCAAAGGAGCTTGATGGGCCGAATGGCCTCCTCTCATTTGTAAATCTCTTTGGTTCTTATGAGTCAGCTTACAGAGATGAGGTCCAGAAACTGATAGGTTGGAGTTCAGCAAACAATTTGGCACTAAACAGCACAAAGACAAAGGAATCACTGACTTCAGGAAGGATGGAGGCGACACTGGCCTGCCTAGATGGATGGATGGATGTTTTTATTGACATTGTAAGTACAATGAGATTTAGTTTGGAACGCGCCAGCAGCTACACAGTATATTTACAATTATATAGATTGTGAGGCATAAAATAAGGTGTGAGTAATATAACATAACGACATAATATAAGTAATCATTAATTAATCATTACAGATGGTATGAGGTGTGAACCGCTAGGCTGCTATGGCATGTTTGGTATCAAACCGATGGAAAATCACTCCAGTTTCCAAATCTGGTCAGTGGTTACCACGAAAGTGAATATATCAAAAGTTACACCAGCCTAACGAAAATCATCAATACAAGGGAAATCACTCTGGTCATAAATCTCAAAAGGACTGATACAGACCCCCTTCCGAAAGCCCGCCAAATGGATGGTCAGCCATTGGTCCAGGAGTCGAATTCCTGGTCACTCCTATTCACGAACTTTACACTATAAAACCTGGCACCTCAGAACAAAGCCAGGAGAGGAGAAACAGAAGGGAGGAGAAAACAAAAGACCATCAGCACGAAGAGAGGCAGAGAACATCAGCCCAAGAGAAGAGAAGCCCACAAGAAGCCCTCCTGAAGCCTATCAGTGAAGACCCAGCTGGACAGAGAACTGCAACCAAGCCCAAGCTTCACCAGGAGAGGGAATCAGAGGGGCTCCACTCCAACAACCGCTGCAAACACCGCGCCTCCCTGAGTGCCATCACCCATCAGCTCATCAGCCTCCGCAACCAACTGCCAAGACCCCCCCCCCCCCCACTCTGCAACCAAGTAAACAAACTTCCTTTCATTTATAACAACCTAAACTCCTATTCACCTGCTATATTACTTTAGGACAGTATTTCCACAAATTGCTTGCTTTGCAGAACAGTATTTTCCCTTTTAAGGTTACTCATTTTAAATCTGGTCATTGCATTTTCATGATTACATTGTTTGTGTCCACTCCGTTATTTCGTGTTTATTGTTTGTTAGGTGTAATGTCTGTCTTATGTTAGTTATAGGAATAAATGCATGTCTTTTACACAACTTCAGCCTCCGTTCATTGAGTGCTCACAAGAATCCCTGCCTGTGCGATCTACGCTCTGAAACCTCAAATTCGCCTGAAATATCGCGAGACTCTCTCTCATTGGCCGTGAGGGGAGCTTCGCTACCGATCGTTTACATTACCTGGTGACGCAGCTCGTTGGACAAGCCTTCTATTCTAACCCAGGTTATTACGTGATACTGGTTATTAATGAGTTCCATTTAAGTCACACATTAACAGACTCACGGTGTTTCGCAATTGAGTTTGAGCCGACCATTCAGCATAAAAATTGGTTAATAATCACAAGGCACAAGGTTTAAACTTATTCTGAGCACACAATTTAAACTTTTTATGACCGAACGTGCAGTGAAGAAGCGCTACTGTCAACTGGTTGCAAAAGTCGCACTCATGGCAATCTGAAGGCATTTAAGCGGGATCATATGGGCTTATTATAGTTATTTTTATTTCTATTATTAGTAGTTATATTATTTTGTTTTATTTTCGGTGATTTCATTGTAGTTCTTTCGTATTAAACTGCAGTAAACTTTAACCCTATGTCTGACGAGATTCTCAGATGTAGCGCTTTGTTTCCAGGTTCAATTCGGACGAGTGTCTCCGTTTCTATATATCCTGGGAGAGATCTCTCTATTAGCGAACGGGAATACTTGTTATGAGGTTCTAACCTAAATTATGTTGCGCTTGGACATAAGACCGATAGCTTAGTTACCTATCAGGATCATACTCGTATGTGTGTGCCTGCTTTAGACAAAGCAAGTTTAACACAACTTTGCGCTGTGAGCCAAGTGTGTGTCATTTAGAAATTGGGAGTCTCCTGTGCTTGAGACCCGCCGTGGTTAAGCACCATTTGCGACGAGATATAGTGCACTCACAATTTAAATCTGTCGCCGTAACGCGTGCGCCGTCTCGCTTCAGTAATTGTTTTAAGGGGTTTTATACTGTGCAAGGCACAGAAGAAGGCCACAAGCAGCATGCGCATGCATTAAATGTGTGTGTCACTCATCTAGCGTCGGCAACCGCCTAGCTATATCTTTGGTTACCTCTAGTGGTCAGGCATAGAACTACCACTCCATTTCGAAATTGCGCCTCTAGTGGCCAGGCATAGAACTACCACTCAATTTCGATATTGCGCCTCTAGTGGCCAGGCATAGAACTACCACTCCATTTTGATATTGCGCCCCCGGTGGTCAGGCATAGAACTACCACTCCATTTCGATATTGCGCCCCCGGTGGTCAGGCATAGAACTACCACTCCAGTTCGAAATTGCGCCTCTAGTGGTCAGGCATAGAACTACCACTCCATTTCGAAATCGCGCTTCTAGTGGTCAGGCATAGAACTACCACTCCATTTCGATATTGCGCCCCCGGTGGTCAGGCATAGAACTACCACTCCATTTCGAAATTGGGCTTCTAGTGGTCAGGCATAGAACTACCACTCAATTTTGAAATTGCGCTTCTAGTGGCAAGCCATAGAAGTACTACTCCATTTCGAAATCGCGCCTCTAGTGGTCAGGCATAGAACTACCACTCCATTTCGATATTGCGCCCCCGGTGGTCAGGCATAGAACTACCACTTCATTTCGAAATTGCGCTTCTAGTGGTCAGGCATAGAACTACCACTCAATTTTGAAATTGCGCTTCTAGTGACAAGCCATAGAACTACTACTCCATTTCGAAATCGCGCCTCTAGTGGTCAGGCATAGAACTACTATTCCATTTCGAAATCGTGCCTCTAGTGGTCAGGCATAGAACTACCACTCCATTTCGAAATTGCGCCTCTAGTGGCCCGGCATAGAACTACCACTCAATTTCGATATTGCGCCTCTAGTGGCCAGGCATAGAACTACCACTCCATTTTGATATTGCGCCCCCGGTGGTCAGGCATAGAACTACCACTCCATTTCGATATTGCGCCCCCGGTGGTCAGGCATAGAACTACCACTCCAGTTCGAAATTGCGCCTCTAGTGGTCAGGCATAGAACTACCACTCCATTTCGAAATCGCGCCTCTAGTGGTCAGGCATAGAACTACCACTCCATTTCGATATTGCGCCCCCGGTGGTCAGGCATAGAACTACCACTCCATTTCGAAATTGGGCTTCTAGTGGTCAGGCATAGAACTACCACTCAATTTTGAAATTGCGCTTCTAGTGGCAAGCCATAGAAGTACTACTCCATTTCGAAATCGCGCCTCTAGTGGTCAGGCAATAGAACTACCACTCCATTTCGATATTGCGCCCCCGGTGGTCAGGCATAGAACTACCACTCCATTTCGAAATTGCGCTTCTAGTGGTCAGGCATAGAACTACCACTCAATTTTGAAATTGCGCTTCTAGTGACAAGCCATAGAACTACTACTCCATTTCGAAATCGCGCCTCTAGTGGTCAGGCATAGAACTACTATTCCATTTCGAAATCGTGCCTCTAGTGGTCAGGCATAGAACTACCACTCCATTTCGAAATTGCACCCCCGGTGGTCAGGCATAGAACTACCACTCCATTTCGATATTGCGCCCCCGGTGGTCAGGCATAGAAGTACCACTCCATTTCGATATTGCGCCCCCGGTGGTCAGGCATAGAACTACCACTCCAGTTCGAAATTGCGCCTCCAGTGGTCAGGCATAGAACTACCACTCCATTTCAAAATCGCGCC